>NW_027638830.1:0-109786 GCF_951394365.1 Tetrao urogallus | reverse complement strand
CATATCACCTCATACAGACCTCACCTGACGTCATACCGACCAAATGACGTCACCCGCACCAAATGACGTCCGGCGCACCAAGGACGCAGAACGCCCCAAATCACGTAAAAAACACCATATCACCTCATACAGACCTCACCTGACGTCATACCGACCAAATGACGTCACCCGCACCAAATGACGTCCGGCGCACCAAATGACGCAGAACGCCCCAAATCACGTAAAAACACCATATCACCTCATACAGACCTCACCTGACGTCATACCGACCAAATGACGTCACCCGCACCAAATGACGTCCGGCGCACCAAATGACGCAGAACGCCCCAAATCACGTAAAAAACACCATATGACCTCATACAGACCTCACCTGACGCCATACCGACCAAATGACGTCACCCGCACCAAATGACGTCCGGCGCACCAAATGACGCAGAACGCCCCAAATCACGTAAAAAACCCCATATGACCTCATACAGACCTCACCTGACGTCATACCGACCAAATGACGTCACCCGCACCAAATGACGTCCGGCGCACCAAATGACGCAGAACGCCCCAAATCACGTAAAAAACACCATATCACCTCATACAGACCTCACCTGACGTCATACCGACCAAATGACGTCACCCGCACCAAATGACGTCCGGCGCACCAAATGACGCAGAACGCCCCAAATCATGTAAAAAACACCATATCACCTCATACAGACCTCACCTGACGTCATACCGACCAAATGACGTCACCCGCACCAAATGACGTCCGGCGCACCAAATGACGCAGAACGCCCCAAATCACGTAAAAAACACCATATCACCTCATACAGACCTCACCTGACGTCATACCGACCAAATGACGTCACCCGCACCAAATGACGTCCGGCGCACCAAATGACGCAGAACGCCCCAAATCACGTAAAAAACACCATATCACCTCATACAGACCTCACCTGACGTCATACCGACCAAATGACGTCACCCGCACCAAATGACGTCCGGCGCACCAAATGACGCAGAACGCCCCAAATCACGTAAAAAACACCATATCACCTCATACAGACCTCACCTGACGTCATACCGACCAAATGACGTCACCCGCACCAAATGACGTCCGGCGCACCAAATGACGCAGAACGCCCCAAATCACGTAAAAAACACCATATCACCTCATACAGACCTCACCTGACGTCATACCGACCAAATGACGTCACGCGCACCAAATGACGTCCGGCGCACCAAAGGACGCAGAACGCCCCAAATCACGTAAAAAACACCATATCACCTCATACAGACCTCACCTGACGTCATACCGACCAAATGACGTCACCTGCACCAAATGACGTCCGGCGCACCAAAGGACGCAGAACGCCCCAAATCACGTAAAAAACACCATATCACCTCATACAGACCTCACCTGACGTCATACCGACCAAATGACGTCACCCGCACCAAATGACGTCCGGCGCACCAAATGACGCAGAACGCCCCAAATCACGAAAAAAAAACCATATGACCTCATACAGACCTCACCTGACGTCATATCGACCAAATGACGTCACCCGCACCAAATGACGTCCGGCGCACCAAATGACGCAGAACGCCCCAAATCACGTAAAAAACACCATATCACCTCATACAGACCTCACCTGACGTCATAACGACCAAATGACGTCACCCGCACCAAATGACGTCCGGCGCACCAAAGGACGCAGAACGCCCCAAATCACGTAAAAAACACCATATCACCTCATACAGACCTCACCTGACGTCATACCGACCAAATGACGTCCGGCGCACCAAATGACGTCCGGTGCACCAAATGACGCAGAACGCCCCAAATCACGTAAAAAACACCATATCACCTCATACAGACCTCACCTGACGTCATACCGACCAAATGAGGTCACGCGCACCAAATGACGTCCGGCGCACCAAACGACGCAGAACGCCCCAAATCACGTAAAAAACACCATATCACCTCATACAGACCTCACCTGACGTCATACCGACCTAATGACGTCACCCGCACCAAATGATGTCCGGCGCACCAAACGACGCAGAACGCCCCAAATCACGTAAAAAACACCATATCACATCATACAGACCTCACCTGACGTCATACCGACCTAATGACGTCACCCGCACCAAATGACGTCCGGCGCACCAAACGACGCAGAACGCCCCAAATCACGTAAAAAACACCATATCACCTCATACAGACCTCACCTGACGTCATACCGACCTAATGACGTCACCCGCACCAAATGACGTCCGGCGCACCAAACGACGCAGAACGCCCCAAATCACGTAAAAAACACCATATCACCTCATACAGACCTCACCTGACGTCATACCGACCAAATGACGTCACCCGCACCAAATGACGTCCGGCGCACCAAACGACGCAGAACGCCACAAATCACGTAAAAAACACCATATCACATCATACAGACCTCACCTGACGTCATACCGACCAAATGACGTCACCCGCACCAAATGACGTCCGGCGCACCAAATGACGCAGAACGCCCCAAATCACGTAAAAAACACCATATCACCTCATACAGACCTCACCTGACGTCATACCGACCAAATGACGTCACCCGCACCAAATGACGTCCGGCGCACCAAATGATGCAGAACGCCCCAAATCACGTAAAAAACACCATATCACCTCATACAGACCTCACCTGACGTCATACCGACCAAATGACGTCACCCGCACCAAATGACGTACGGCGCACCAAATGACGCAGAACGCCCCAAATCACGTAAAAAACACCATATCACCTCATACAGACCTCACCTGACGTCATACCGACCAAATGACGTCACCCGCACCAAATGACGTCCGGCGCACCAAAGGACGCAGAACGCCCCAAATCACGTAAAAAACACCATATCACCTCATACAGACCTCACCTGACGTCATACCGACCAAATGACGTCACCCGCACCAAATGACGTCCGGCGCACCAAACGACGCAGAACGCCCCATATAACGTAAAAAACAAAATATCACCTCATACAGACCTCACCTGACGTCATACCGACCAAATGACGTCACCCGCACCAAATGACGTCCGGCGCACCAAATGACGCAGAACGCCCCAAATCACGTAAAAAACACCATATCACCTCATACAGACCTCACCTGACGTCATAACGACCAAATGACGTCACCCGCAACAAATGACGTCCGGCGCACCAAAGGACGCAGAACGCCCCAAATCACGTAAAAAACACCATATCACCTCATACAGACCTCACCTGACGTCATACCGACCAAATGACGTCCGGCGCACCAAATGACGTCCGGCGCACCAAATGACGCAGAACGCCCCAAATCACGTAAAAAACACCATATCACCTCATACAGACCTCACCTGACGTCATACCGACCAAATGACGTCACCCGCACCAAATGACGTCCGGCGCACCAAACGACGCAGAACGCCCCAAATCACGTAAAAAACACCATATCACCTCATACAGACCTCACCTGACGTCATACCGACCTAATGACGTCACCCGCACCAAATGATGTCCGGCGCACCAAACGACGCAGAACGCCCCAAATCACGAAAAAACACCATATCACATCATACAGACCTCACCTGACGTCATACCGACCTAATGACGTCACCCGCACCAAATGACGTCCGGCGCACCAAACGACGCAGAACGCCCCAAATCACGTAAAAAACACCATATCACCTCATACAGACCTCACCTGACGTCATACCGACCTAATGACGTCACCCGCACCAAATGACGTCCGGCGCACCAAACGACGCAGAACGCCCCAAATCACGTAAAAAACACCATATCACCTCATACAGACCTCACCTGACGTCATACCGACCAAATGACGTCACCCGCACCAAATGACGTCCGGCGCACCAAACGACGCAGAACGCCCCAAATCACGTAAAAAACACCATATCACCTCATACAGACCTCACCTGACGTCATACCGACCAAATGACGTCACCCGCACCAAATGACGTCCGGCGCACCAAATGACGCAGAACGCCCCAAATCACGTAAAAAACACCATATCACATCATACAGACCTCACCTGACGTCATACCGACCTAATGACGTCACCCGCACCAAATGACGTCCGGCGCAACAAACGACGCAGAACGCCCCAAATCACGTAAAAAACACCATATCACCTCATACAGACCTCACCTGACGTCATACCGACCTAATGACGTCACCCGCACCAAATGACGTCCGGCGCACCAAACGACGCAGAACGCCCCAAATCACGTAAAAAACACCATATCACCTCATACAGACCTCACCTGACGTCATACCGACCAAATGACGTCACCCGCACCAAATGACGTCCGGCGCACCAAACGACGCAGAACGCCCCAAATCACGTAAAAAACACCATATCACATCATACAGACCTCACCTGACGTCATACCGACCTAATGACGTCACCCGCACCAAATGACGTCCGGCGCACCAAATGACGCAGAATGCCCAAATCACGTAAAAAACACCATATCACCTCATACAGACCTCACCTGACGTCATAACGACCATTTGACGTCACCCGCACCAAATGACGTCCGGCGCACCAAATGACGCAGAACGCCCCAAATCACGTAAAAAACACCATATGACCTCGATACTGACTTCGCCTGACGTCATACCGACCAAATGACGTCACCCGCACCAAATGACGTCCGGCGCACCAAATGACGCAGAACGCCCCAAATCACGTAAAAAACACCATATGACCTCATACAGACATCACCTGACGTCATACCGACCAAATGACGTCACCCGCACCAAATGACGTCCGGCGCACCAAATGACGCAGAACGCCCCAAATCACGTAAAAAACACCATATCACCTCATACAGACCTCACCTGACGTCATACCGACCAAATGACGTCACCCGCACCAAATGACGTCCGGCGCACCAAACGACGCAGAACGCCCCAAATCACGTAAAAAACACCATATCACCTCATACAGACCTCACCTGACGTCATACCGACCAAATGACGTCACCCGCACCAAATGACGTCCGGCGTACCAAATGACGCAGAACGCCCCAAATCACGTAAAAAACACCATATCACCTCATACAGACCTCACCTGACGTCATACCGACCAAATGACGTCACCCGCACCAAATGACGTCCGGCGCACCGAACGACGCAGAACGCCCCAAATCACGTAAAAAACACCATATCACCTCATACAGACCTCACCTGACGTCATACCGACCAAATGACGTCCGGCGCACCAAATGACGTCCGGCGCACCGAATGACGCAGAACGCCCCAAATCACGTAAAAAACACCATATCACCTCATACAGACCTCACCTGACGTCATACCGACCAAATGACGTCACCCGCACCAAATGACGTCCGGCGCACCAAATGACGCAGAACGCCCCAAATCACGTAAAAAACACCATATCACCTCATACAGACCTCACCTGACGTCATACCGACCAAATGACGTCACCCGCACCAAATGACGTCCGGCGCACCAAATGACGCAGAACGCCCCAAATCACGTAAAAAACACCATATCACCTCATACAGACCTCACCTGACGTCATACCGACCAAATGACGTCACCCGCACCAAATGACGTCCGGCGCACCAAAGGACGCAGAACGCCCCAAATCACGTAAAAAACACCATATCACCTCATACAGACCTCACCTGACGTCATACCGACCAAATGACGTCACCCGCACCAAATGACGTCCGGCGCACCAAAGGACGCAGAACGCCCCAAATCACGTAAAAAACACCATATCACCTCATACAGACCTCACCTGACGTCATACCGACCAAATGACGTCACCCGCACCAAATGACGTCCGGCGCACCAAACGACGCAGAACGCCCCAAATCACGTAAAAAACACCATATCACCTCATACAGACCTCACCTGACGTCATACCGACCAAATGACGTCACCCGCACCAAATGACGTCCGGCGCACCAAAGGACGCAGAACGCCCCAATTCACGTAAAAAACACCATATCACCTCATACAGACCTCACCTGACGGCATACCGACCAAATGACGTCACCCGCACCAAATGACGTCCGGCGCACCAAATGACGCAGAACGCCCCAAATCACGTAAAAAACACCATATCACCTCATACAGACCTCACCTGACGTCATAACGACCAAATGACGTCACCCGCACCAAATGACGTCCGGCGCACCAAATGACGCAGAACGCCCCAAATCACGTAAAAAACACCATATCACCTCATACAGACCTCACCTGACGTCATAACGACCAAATGACGTCACCCGCACCAAATGACGTCCGGCGCACCAAATGACGCAGAACGCCCCAAATCACGTAAAAAACACCATATCACCTCATACAGACCTCACCTGACGTCATACCGACCAAATGACGTCACCCGCACCAAATGACGTCCGGCGCACCAAATGACGCAGAACGCCCCAAATCACGTAAAAAACACCATATCACCTCATACAGACCTCACCTGACGTCATACCGACCAAATGACGTCACCCGCACCAAATGACGTCCGGCGCACCAAATGACGCAGAACGCCCCAATCACGTAAAAAACCCCATATGACCTCATACAGACCTCACCTGACGTCATACCGACCAAATGACGTCACCTGCACCAAATGACGTCCGGCGCACCAAACGACGCAGAACGCCCCAAATCACGTAAAAAACCCCATATCACCTCATACAGACCTCACCTGACGTCATACCGACCTAATGACGTCACCCGCACCAAATGACGTCCGGCGCACCAAACGACGCAGAACGCCCCAAATCACGTAAAAAACACCATATCACCTCATACAGACCTCACCTGACGTCATACCGACCTAATGACGTCACCCGCACCAAATGATGTCCGGCGCACCAAACGACGCAGAACGCCCCAAATCACGTAAAAAACACCATATCACATCATACAGACCTCACCTGACGTCATACCGACCTAATGACGTCACCCGCACCAAATGACGTCCGGCGCACCAAACGACGCAGAACGCCCCAAATCACGTAAAAAACACCATATCACCTCATACAGACCTCACCTGACGTCATACCGACCAAATGACGTCACGCGCACCAAATGACGTCCGGCGCACCAAACGACGCAGAACGCCCCAAATCACGTAAAAAACACCATATCACCTCATACAGACCTCACCTGACGTCATACCGACCAAATGACGTCACCCGCACCAAATGACGTCCGGCGCACCAAACGACGCAGAACGCCCCAAATCACGTAAAAAACACCATATCACATCATACAGACCTCACCTGACGTCATACCGACCTAATGACGTCACCCGCACCAAATGACGTCCGGCGCACCAAACGACGCAGAATACCCAAATCACGTAAAAAACACCATATCACCTCATACAGACCTCACCTGACGTCATAACGACCATTTGACGTCACCCGCACCAAATGACGTCCGGCGCACCAAATGACGCAGAACGCCCCAAATCACGTAAAAAACACCATATGACCTCGATACTGACTTCGCCTGACGTCATACCGACCAAATGACCTCCGGCGCATCAAATGACGTCCGGCGCACCAAAGGATGCAGAACGCCCCAAATCACGTAAAAAACCCCATATGACCTCATACAGACATCTCCTGACGTCATACCGACCAAATGACGTCACCCGCACCAAATGACGTCCGGCACACCGAATGACGCAGAACGCCCCAAATCACGTAAAAAACACCATATCACCTCATACAGACCTCACCTGACGTCATACCGACCAAATGACGTCACCCGCACCAAATGACGTCCGGCGCACCAAATGACGCAGAACGCCCCAAATCACGTAAAAAACACCATATCACCTCATACAGACCTCACCTGACGTCATACCGACCAAATGACGTCACCCGCACCAAATGACGTCCGGCGCACCAAATGACGCAGAACGCCCCAAATCACGTAAAAAACACCATATCACCTCATACAGACCTCACCTGACGTCATACCGACCAAATGACGTCACCCGCACCAAATGACGTCCGGCGCACCAAATGACGCAGAACGCCCCAAATCACGTAAAAAACACCATATCACCTCATACAGACCTAACCTGACGGCATACCGACCAAATGACGTCACCCGCACCAAATGACGTCCGGCGCACCAAATGACGCAGAACGCCCCAAATCACGTAAAAAACACCATATCACCTCATACAGACCTCACCTGACGTCATACCGACCAAATGACGTCACCCGCACCAAATGACGTCCGGCGCACCAAATGACGCAGAACGCCCCAAATCACGTAAAAAACACCATATCACCTCATACAGACCTCACCTGACGTCATAACGACCAAATGACGTCACCCGCACCAAATGACGTCCGGCGCACCAAAGGACGCAGAACGCCCCAAATCACGTAAAAAACACCATATCACCTCATACAGACCTCACCTGACGTCATACCGACCAAATGACGTCACCCGCACCAAATGACGTCCGGCGCACCAAATGACGCAGAACGCCCCAAATCACGTAAAAAACACCATATCACCTCATACAGACCTCACCTGACGTCATACCGACCAAATGACGTCACCCGCACCAAATGACGTCCGGCGCACCAAATGACGCAGAACGCCCCAATCACGTAAAAAACCCCATATGACCTCATACAGACCTCACCTGACGTCATACCGACCAAATGACGTCACCCGCACCAAATGACGTCCGGCGCACCAAACGACGCAGAACGCCCCAAATCACGTAAAAAACACCATATGACCTCATACAGACCTCACCTGACGTCATACCGACCTAATGACGTCACCCGCCCCAAATGACGTCCGGCGCACCAAACGACGCAGAACGCCCCAAATCACGTAAAAAACACCATATCACCTCATACAGACCTCACCTGACGTCATACCGACCTAATGACGTCACCCGCACCAAATGACGTCCGGCGCACCAAACGACGCAGAACGCCCCAAATCACGTAAAAAACACCATATCACCTCATACAGACCTCACCTGACGTCATACCGACCTAATGACGTCACCCGCACCAAATGATGTCCGGCGCACCAAACGACGCAGAACGCCCCAAATCACGAAAAAAACACCATATCACATCATACAGACCTCACCTGACGTCATACCGACCTAATGACGTCACCCGCACCAAATGACGTCCGGCGCACCAAACGACGCAGAACGCCCCAAATCACGTAAAAAACACCATATCACCTCATACAGACCTCACCTGACGTCATAACGACCAAATGACGTCACCCGCACCAAATGACGTCCGGCGCACCAAATGACGCAGAACGCCCCAAATCACGTAAAAAACCCCATATGACCTCATACAGACCTCACCTGACGTCATACCGACCAAATGACGTCACCCGCACCAAATGACGTCCGGCGCACCAAACGACGCAGAATGCCCCAAATCACGTAAAAAACACCATATGACCTCATACAGACCTCACCTGACGTCATACCGACCAAATGACGTCACCCGCACCAAATGACGTCCGGCGCACCAAACGACGCAGAACGCCCCAAATCACTTAAAAAACACCATATCACCTCATACAGACCTCACCTGACGTCATACCGACCTAATGACGTCACCCGCACCAAATGACGTCCGGCGCACCAAACGACGCAGAACGCCCCAAATCACGTAAAAAACACCATATCACCTCATACAGACCTCACCTGACGTCATACCGACCAAATGACGTCACGCGCACCAAATGACGTCCGGCGCACCAAACGACGCAGAACGCCCCAAATCACGTAAAAAACACCATATCACCTCATACAGACCTCACCTGACGTCATACCGACCTAATGACGTCACCCGCACCAAATGATGTCCGGCGCACCAAACGACGCAGAACGACCCAAATCACGTAAAAAACACCATATCACATCATACAGACCTCACCTGACGTCATACCGACCTAATGACGTCACCCGCACCAAATGACGTCCGGCGCACCAAACGACGCAGAACGCCCCAAATCACGTAAAAAACACCATATCACCTCATACAGACCTCACCTGACGTCATACCGACCTAATGACGTCACCCGCACCAAATGACGTCCGGCGCACCAAACGACGCAGAACGCCCCAAATCACGTAAAAAACACCATATCACCTCATACAGACCTCACCTGACGTCATACCGACCAAATGACGTCACCCGCACCAAATGACGTCCGGCGTACCAAATGACGCAGAACACCCCAAATCACGTAAAAAACACCATATGACCTCATACAGACCTCACCTGACGTCATACCGACCAAATGACGTCACCCGCACCAATGACGTCCGGCGCACCAAATGACGCAGAATGCCCAAATCACGTAAAAAACACCATATCACCTCATACAGACCTCACCTGACGTCATAACGACCATTTGACGTCACCCGCACCAAATGACGTCCGGCGCACCAAAGGATGCAGAACGCCCCAAATCACGTAAAAAACACCATATGACCTCGATACTGACTTCGCCTGACGTCATACCGACCAAATGACGTCACCCGCACCAAATGACGTAAGGCGCACCAAAGGATGCAGAACGCCCCAAATCACGTAAAAAACCCCATATGACCTCATACACACATCACCTGACGTCATACCGAACAAATGACGTCACCCGCACCAAATGACGTCCGGCAAGCCGAATGACGCAGAACGCCCCAAATCACGTAAAAAACACCATATCACCTCATACAGACCTCACCTGACGTCATACCGACCAAATAACGTCACCCGCACCAAATGACGTCCGGCGCACCAAATGACGCAGAACGCCCCAAATCACGTAAAAAACACCATATGACCTCATACAGACCTCACCTGACGTCATACCGACCAAATGACGTCACCTGCACCAAATGACGTCCGGCGCACCAAGTGACGCAGAACGCCCCAAATCACGTAAAAAACACCATATGACCTCACACAGACCTCACCTGACGTCATACCGACCAAATGACGTCACCCGCATCAAATGACGTCCGGCGCACCAAACGACGCAGAACGCCCCAAATCACGTAAAAAACACCATATGACCTCATACAGACCTCACCTGACGTCATACCAACCAAATGACGTCACCCGCACCAAATGACGTCAGGCGCACCAAACGACGCAGAACGCCCCAAATCAAGTAAAAAACACCATATCACCTCATACAGACCTCACCTGGCGTCATACCGACCAAATGACGTCAGCCGCACCAAATGACGTCCGGCGCACCAAATGACGCAGAACGCCCCAAATCACGTAAAAAACACCATATCACCTCATACAGACCTCACCTGACGTCATACCGACCAAATGACGGCACCCGCACCAAATGACGTCCGGCGCACCAAAGGACGCAGAACGCCCCAAATCACGTAAAAAACACCATATCACCTCATACAGACCTCACCTGACGTCATACCGACCAAATGACGTCACCCGCACCAAATGACGTCCGGCGCACCAAACGACGCAGAACGCCCCAAATCACGTAAAAAACACCATATCACCTCATACAGACCTCACCTGACGTCATACCGACCTAATGACGTCACCCGCACCAAATGACGTCCGGCGCACCAAACGACGCAGAACGCCCCAAATCACGTAAAAAACACCATATCACCTCATACAGACCTCATCTGACGTCATACCGACCAAATGACGTCACCCGCACCAAATGACGTCCGGCGCACCAAATGACGCAGAACGCCCCAAATCACGTAAAAAACACCATATGACCTCGATACTGACTTCGCCTGACGTCATACCGACCAAATGACGTCACCCGCACCAAATGACGTCCGGCGCACCAAAGGATGCAGAACGCCCCAAATCACGTAAAAAACACCATATCACCTCATACAGACATCACCTGACGTCATACCGACCAAATGACGTCACCCGCACCAAATGATGTCCGGCACACCGAATGACGCAGAACGCCCCAAATCACGTAAAAAACACCATATCACCTCATACAGACCTCACCTGACGTCATACCGACCAAATGACGTCACCCGCACCAAATGACGTCCGGCGCACCAAATGACGCAGAACGCCCCAAATCACGTAAAAAACACCATATGACCTCACACAGACCTCACCTGACGTCATACCGACCAAATGACGTCACCCGCACCAAATGACGTCCGGCGCACCAAACGACGCAGAACGCCCCAAATCACGTAAAAAGCCCCATATGACCTCATACAGACCTCACCTGACGTCATACCAACCAAATGACGTCACCCGCACCAAATGACGTCCGGCGCACCAAACGACGCAGAACGCCCCAAATCACGTAAAAAACACCATATCACCTCATACAGACCTCACCTGACGTCATACCGACCAAATGACGTCACCCGCACCAAATGACGTCCGGCGCACCAAATGACGCAGAACGCCCCAAATCACGTAAAAAACACCATATCACCTCATACAGACCTCACCTGACGTCATACCGACCAAATGACGTCACCCGCACCAAATGACGTCCGGCGCACCAAATGACGCAGAACGCCCCAAATCACGTAAAAAACACCATATGACCTCAAACAGACCTCACCTGACGTCATACCGACCAAATGACGTCACCCGCACCAAATGACGTCCGCCGCACCAAATGACGCAGAACGCCCCAAATCACGTAAAAAACACCATATCACCTCATACAGACCTCACCTGACGTCATACCGACCAAATGACGTCACCCGCACCAAATGACGTCCGGCGCACCAAATGACGCAGAACGCCCCAAATCACGTAAAAAACACCATATGACCTCATACAGACCTCACCTGACGTCATACCGACCAAATGACGGCACCCGCACCAAATGACGTCCGGCGCACCAAATGACGCAGAACGCCCCAAATCACGTAAAAAACACCATATCACCTCATACAGACCTCACCTGACGTCATACCGACCAAATGACGTCACCCGCACCAAATGACGTCCGGCGCACCAAATGACGCAGAACGCCCCAAATCACGTAAAAAACACCATATCACCTCATACAGACCTCACCTGACGTCATACAGACCAAATGACGTCACCCGCACCAAATGACGTCCGGCGCACCAAATGACGCAGAACGCCCCAAATCACGTAAAAAACACCATATGACCTCATACAGACCTCACCTGACGTCATACCGACCAAATGACGTCACCCGCACCAAATGACGTCCGGCGCACCAAAGGACGCAGAACGCCCCAAATCACGTAAAAAACACCATATGACCTCATACAGATCTCACCTGACGTCATACCGACCAAATGACGTCACCCGCACCAAATGACGTCCGGCGCACCAAAGGACGCAGAACGCCCCAAATCACGTAAAAAACACCATATGACCTCATACAGACCTCACCTGACGTCATACCGACCAAATGACGTCCGGCGCACCAAATGACGTCCGGCGCACCAAATGACGCAGAACGCCCCAAATCACGTAAAAAACACCATATCACCTCATACAGACCTCACCTGACGTCATACCGACCAAATGACGTCACACGCACCAAATGACGTCCGGCGCACCAAATGACGCAGAACGCCCCAAATCACGTAAAAAACACCATATCACCTCATACAGACCTCACCTGACGTCATACCGACCAAATCACGTCACCCGCACCAAATGACGTCCGGCACACCAAAGGACGCAGAACGCCCCAAATCACGTAAAAAACACCATATCACCTCATACAGACCTCACCTGACGTCATACCGACCAAATGACGTCACCCGCACCAAATGACGTCCGGCGCACCAAACGACGCAGAACGCCCCAAATCACGTAAAAAACACCATATGACCTCATACAGACCTCACCTGACGTCATACCGACCAAATGACGTCACCCGCACCAAATGACGTAAGGCGCACCAAACGACGCAGAACGCCCCAAATCACGTAAAAAACACCATATCACCTCATACAAACCTCACCTGACGTCATACCAACCAAATGACGTCACCCGCACCAAATGACGTCCGGCGCACCAAATGACGCAGAACGCCCCAAATCACGTAAAAAACACCATATCACCTCATACAGACCTCACCTGACGTCATACCGACCAAATGACGTCACCCGCACCAAATGACGTCTGGCGCACCAAACGACGCAGAACGCCCCAAATCACGTAAAAAACACCATATGACCTCATACAGACCTCACCTGACGTCATACCGACCAAATGACGTCACCCGCACCAAATGACGTCCGGCGCACCAAAGGACGCAGAACGCCCCAAATCACGTAAAAAACACCATATGACCTCATACAGACCTCACCTGACGTCATACCGACCTAATGACGTCACCCGCACCAAATGACGTCCGGCGCACCAAATGACGCAGAACGCCCCAAATCACGTAAAAAACACCATATCACCTCATACAGACCTCACCTGACGTCATACCGACCAAATGACGTCACCCGCACCAAATGACGTCCGGCGCACCAAATGACGCAGAACGCCCCAAATCACGTAAAAAACACCATATGACCTCATACAGACCTCACCTGACGTCATACCGACCAAATGACGTCCGGCCCACCAAATGACGTCCGGCGCACCAAGTGACGCAGAACGCCCCAAATCACGTAAAAAACACCATATGACCTCATACAGACCTCACCTGACGTCATACCGACCAAATGACGTCACCCGCACCAAATGACGTCCGGCGCACCAAATGACGCAGAACGCCCCAAATCACGTAAAAAACACCATATGACCTCATACAGACCTCACCTGACGTCATACCGACCAAATGACGTCCGGCGCACCAAATGACGCAGAACGCCCCAAATCACGTAAAAAACACCATATGACCTCATACAGACCTCACCTGACGTCATACCGACCAAATGACGTCCGGCCCACCAAATGACGTCCGGCGCACCAAAGGACGCAGAACGCCCCAAATCACGTAAAAAACACCATATCACCTCATACAGACCTCACCTGACGTCATACCGACCAAATGACGTCACCCGCACCAAATGACGTCCGGCGCACCAAATGACGCAGAACGCCCCAAATCACGTAAAAAACACCATATGACCTCATACAGACCTCACCTGACGTCATACCGACCAAATGACGTCCGGCCCACCAAATGACGTCCGGCGCACCAAAGGACGCAGAACGCCCCAAATCACGTAAAAAACACCTTATCACCTCATACAGACCTCACCTGACGTCATACCGACCAAATGACGTCACCCGCACCAAATGACGTCCGGCGCACCAAAGGACGCAGAACGCCCCAAATCACGTAAAAAACACCATATCACCTCATACAGACCTCTCCTGACGTCATACCGACCAAATGACGTCACCCGCACCAAATGACGTCCGGCGCACCAAACGACGCAGAACGCCCCAAATCACGTAAAAAACACCATATGACCTCATACAGACCTCACCTGACGTCATACCGACCAAATGACGTCACCCGCACCAAATGACGTCCGGCGCACCAAACGACGCAGAACGCCCCAAATCATGTAAAAAACACCTTATCACCTCATACAGACCTCACCTGACGTCATACTGACCAAATGACGTCACCCGCACCAAATGACGTCCGGTGCACCAAAGGACGCAGAACGCCCCAAATCACGTAAAAAACACCATATCACCTCATAGAGACCTCACCTGACGTCATACCGACCAAATGACGTCACCCGCACCAAATGACGTCCGGCGCACCAAATGACGCAGAACGCCCCAAATCACGTAAAAAACACCATATGACCTCATACAGACCTCACCTGACGTCATACCGACCAAATGACGTCACCCGCACCAAATGACGTCCGGCGCACCAAACGACGCAGAACGCCCCAAATCACGTAAAAAACACCATATCACCTCATACAAACCTCTCCTGACGTCATACCGACCAAATGACGTCACCCGCACCAAATGACGTCCGGCGCACCAAAGGATGCAGAACGCCCCAAATCACGTAAAAAACCCCATATGACCTCATACAGACATCACCTGACGTCATACCGACCAAATGACGTCACCCGCACCAAATGATGTCCGGCACACCGAATGACGCAGAACGCCCCAAATCACGTAAAAAACACCATATCACCTCATACAGACCTCACCTGACGTCATACCGACCAAATGACGTCACCCGCACCAAATGACGTCCGGAGCACCAAATGACGCAGAACGCCCCAAATCACGTAAAAAACACCATATGACCTCATACAGACCTCACCTGACGTCATACCGACCTAATGACGTCACCTGCACCAAATGACGTCCGGCGCACCAAGTGACGCAGAACGCCCCAAATCACGTAAAAAACACCATATGACCTCACACAGACCTCACCTGACGTCATACCGACCAAATGACGTCACCCGCACCAAATGACGTCCGGCGCACCAAACGACGCAGAACGCCCCAAATCACGTAAAAAACACCATATGACCTCATACTGACCTCACCTGACGTCATACCAACCAAATGACATCACCCGCACCAAATGACGTCTGGCGCACCAAACGACGCAGAACGCCCCAAATCACGTAAAAAACACCATATCACCTCATACACACCTCACCTGGCGTCATACCGACCAAATGACGTCAGCCGCACCAAATGACGTCCGGCGCACCAAATGACGCAGAACGCCCCAAATCACGTAAAAAACACCATATCACCTCATACAGACCTCACCTGACGTCATACCGACCAAATGACGTCACCCGCACCAAATGACGTCCAGCGCACCAAATGACGCAGAACGCCCCAAATCACGTAAAAAACACCATATCACCTCATACAGACCTCACCTGACGTCATACCGACCAAATGACGTCACCCGCACCAAATGACGTCCGCCGCACCAAATGACGCAGAACGCCCCAAATCACGTAAAAAACACCATATCACCTCATACAGACCTCACCTGACGTCATACCGACCAAATGACGTCACCTGCACCAAATGACGTCCGGCGCACCAAGTGACGCAGAACGCCCCAAATCACGTAAAAAACACCATATGACCTCACACAGACCTCACCTGACGTCATACCGACCAAATGACGTCACCCACACCAAATGACGTCCGGCGCACCAAACGACGCAGAACGCCCCAAATCACGTAAAAAACACCATATCACCTCATACAGACCTCACCTGGCGTCATACCGACCAAATGACGTCAGCCGCACCAAATGACGTCCGGCGCACCAAATGACGCAGAACGCCCCAAATCACGTAAAAAACACGATATGACCTCATACAGACCTCACCTGACGTCATACCGACCAAATGACGTCACCCGCACCAAATGACGTCCGGCGCACCAAACGACGCAGAACGCCCCAAATCACGTAAAAAACACCATATCACCTCATACAGACCTCTCCTGACGTCATACCGACCAAATGACGTCACCCGCACCAAATGACGTCCGGCGCACCAAACGACGCAGAACGCCCCAAATCACGTAAAAAACACCATATCACCTCATACAGACCTCAGCTGACGTCATACCGACCAAATGACGTCACCCGCACCAAATGACGTCCGGCGCACCAAATGACGCAGAACGCCCCAAATCACGTAAAAAACACCATATCACCTCATACAGACCTCACCTGACGTCATACCGACCAAATGACGTCACCCGCACCAAATGACGTCCGGCGCACCAAATGACGCAGAACGCCCCAAATCACGTAAAAAACACCATATGACCTCATACAGACCTCACCTGACGTCATACCGACCAAATGACGTCACCCGCACCAAATGACGTCCGGCGCACCAAAGGACGCAGAACGCCCCAAATCACGTAAAAAACACCATATCACCTCATACAGACCTCTCCTGACGTCATACCGACCAAATGACGTCCGGCGCACCAAATGACGTCCGGCGCACCAAATGACGCAGAACGCCCCAAATCACGTAAAAAACACCATATCACCTCATACAGACCTCACCTGACGTCATACCGACCAAATGACGTCACCCGCACCAAATGACGTCCGGCGCTCCAAATGACGCAGAACGCCCCAAATCACGTAAAAAACACCATATCACCTCATACAGACCTCACCTGACGTCATACCGACCAAATGACGTCACCCGCACCAAATGACGTCCGGCGCACCAAACGACGCAGAACGCCCCAAATCACGTAAAAAACACCATATGACCTCATACAGACCACACCTGACGTCATACCGACCAAATGACGTCACCCGCACCAAATGACGTCCGGCGCACCAAACGACGCAGAACGCCCCAAATCACGTAAAAAACACCATATGACCTCATACAGACCTCACCTGACGTCATACCGACCAAATGACGTCACCCGCACCAAATGACGTCCGGCGCACCAAACGACGCAGAACGCCCCAAATCACGTAAAAAACACCATATCACCTCATACAGACCTCACCTGACGTCATACCGACCAAATGACGTCACCCGCACCAAATGACGTCCGGCGCACCAAAGGACGCACAACGCCCCAAATCACGTAAAAAACACCATATCACCTCATACAGACCTCTCCTGACGTCATACCGACCAAATGACGTCACCCGCACCAAATGACGTCCGGCGCACCAAACGACGCAGAACGCCCCAAATCACGTAAAAAACACCATATCACCTCATACAGACCTCACCTGACGTCATACCGACCAAATGACGTCACCCGCACCAAATGACGTCCGGCGCACCAAACGACGCAGAACGCCCCAAATCACGTAAAAAACACCATATCACCTCATACAAACCTCTCCTGACGTCATACCGACCAAATGACGTCACCCGCACCAAATGACGTCCAGCGCACCGAAGGACGCAGAATGCCCCAAATCACGTAAAGAACACCGTATGACCTCATACAGACCTCACCTGACGGCATACCGACCAAATGACGTCACCCGCACCAAATGACGTCCGGCGCACCAAACGACGCAGAACGCCCCAAATCACGTAAAAAACACCATATCACCTCATACAGACCTCACCTGACGTCATACCGACTAAATGATGTCACCCGCACCAAATGACGTCCGGCACACCAAATGACGCAGAACGCCCCAAATCACGTAAAAAACACCATATCACCTCATACAGACCTCACCTGACGTCATACCGACTAAATGATGTCACCCGCACCAAATGACGTCCGGCGCACCAAACGACGCAGAACGCCCCAAATCACGTAAAAAACACCATATGACCTCATACAGACCTCACCTGACGTCATACCGACCTAATGACGTCACCTGCACCAAATGACGTCCGGCGCACCAAGTGACGCAGAACGCCCCAAATCACGTAAAAAACACCATATGACCTCACACAGACCTCACCTGACGTCATACCGACCAAATGACGTCACCCGCACCAAATGACGTCCGGCGCACCAAACGACGCAGAACGCCCCAAATCACGTAAAAAACACCATATGACCTCATACTGACCTCACCTGACGTCATACCAACCAAATGACATCACCCGCACCAAATGACGTCTGGCGCACCAAACGACGCAGAACGCCCCAAATCACGTAAAAAACACCATATCACCTCATACACACCTCACCTGGCGTCATACCGACCAAATGACGTCAGCCGCACCAAATGACGTCTGGCGCACCAAATGACGCAGAACGCCCCAAATCACGTAAAAAACACCATATCACCTCATACAGACCTCACCTGACGTCATACCGACCAAATGACGTCACCCGCACCAAATGACGTCCAGCGCACCAAATGACGCAGAACGCCCCAAATCACGTAAAAAACACCATATCACCTCATACAGACCTCACCTGACGGCATACCGACCAAATGACGTCACCCGCACCAAATGACGTCCGCCGCACCAAATGACGCAGAACGCCCCAAATCACGTAAAAAACACCATATCACCTCATACAGACCTCACCTGACGTCATACCGACCAAATGACGTCACCTGAACCAAATGACGTCCGGCGCACCAAGTGACGCAGAACGCCCCAAATCACGTAAAAAACACCATATGACCTCACACAGACCTCACCTGACGTCATACCGACCAAATGACGTCACCCACACCAAATGACGTCCGGCGCACCAAACGACGCAGAACGCCCCAAATCACGTAAAAAACACCATATCACCTCATACAGACCTCACCTGGCGTCATACCGACCAAATGACGTCACCCGCACCAAATGACGTCCGGCGCACCAAACGACGCAGAACGCCCCAAATCACGTAAAAAACACGATATGACCTCATACAGACCTCACCTGACGTCATACCGACCAAATGACGTCACCCGCACCAAATGACGTCCGGCGCACCAAACGACGCAGAACGCCCCAAATCACGTAAAAAACACCATATCACCTCATACAGACCTCTCCTGACGTCATACCGACCAAATGACGTCACCCGCACGAAATGACGTCCGGCGCACCAAACGACGCAGAACGCCCCAAATCACGTAAAAAACACCATATCACCTCATACAGACCTCAGCTGACGTCATACCGACCAAATGACGTCACCCGCACCAAATGACGTCCGGCGCACCAAATGACGCAGAACGCCCCAAATCACGTAAAAAACACCATATCACCTCATACAGACCTCACCTGACGTCATACAGACCAAATGACGTCACCCGCACCAAATGACGTCCGGCGCACCAAATGACGCAGAACGCCCCAAATCACGTAAAAAACACCATATGACCTCATACAGACCTCACCTGACGTCATACCGACCAAATGACGTCACCCGCACCAAATGACGTCCGGCGCACCAAAGGACGCAGAACGCCCCAAATCACGTAAAAAACACCATATCACCTCATACAGACCTCTCCTGACGTCATACCGACCAAATGACGTCCGGCGCACCAAATGACGTCCGGCGCACCAAATGACGCAGAACGCCCCAAATCACGTAAAAAACACCATATCACCTCATACAGACCTCACCTGACGTCATACCGACCAAATGACGTCACCCGCACCAAATGACGTCCGGCGCTCCAAATGACGCAGAACGCCCCAAATCACGTAAAAAACACCATATCACCTCATACAGACCTCACCTGACGTCATACCGACCAAATGACGTCACCCGCACCAAATGACGTCCGGCGCACCAAACGACGCAGAACGCCCCAAATCACGTAAAAAACACCATATGACCTCATACAGACCACACCTGACGTCATACCGACCAAATGACGTCACCCGCACCAAATGACGTCCGGCGCACCAAACGACGCAGAACGCCCCAAATCACGTAAAAAACACCTTATCACCTCATACAGACCTCACCTGACGTCATACCGACCAAATGACGTCACCCGCACCAAATGACGTCCGGCGCACCAAACGACGCAGAACGCCCCAAATCACGTAAAAAACACCATATCACCTCATACAGACCTCACCTGACGGCATACCGACCAAATGACGTCACCCGCACCAAATGACGTCCGGCGCACCAAAGGACGCACAACGCCCCAAATCACGTAAAAAACACCATATCACCTCATACAGACCTCTCCTGACGTCATACCGACCAAATGACGTCACCCGCACCAAATGACGTCCGGCGCACCAAACGACGCAGAACGCCCCAAATCACGTAAAAAACACCATATGACCTCATACAGACCTCACCTGACGTCATACCGACCAAATGACGTCACCCGCACCAAATGACGTCCGGCGCACCAAACGACGCAGAACGCCCCAAATCACGTAAAAAACACCATATCACCTCATACAGACCTCACCTGACGTCATACCGACCAAATGACGTCACCCGCACCAAATGACGTCCGGCGCACCAAATGACGCAGAACGCCCCAAATCACGTAAAAAACCCCATGTGAGCTCATACAGACCTCACCTGACGGCATACCGACCAAATGACGTCACCCGCACCAAATGACGTCCGGCGCACCAAACGACGCAGAACGCCCCAAATCACGTAAAAAACACCATATCACCTCATACAGACCTCACCTGACGTCATACCGACTAAATGATGTCACCCGCACCAAATGACGTCCGGCGCACCAAATGACGCAGAACGCCCCAAATCACGTAAAAAACACCATATCACCTCATACAGACCTCACCTGACGTCATACCGACTAAATGATGTCACCCGCACCAAATGACGTCCGGCGCACCAAATGACGCAGAACGCCCCAAATCACGTAAAAAACACCATATGACCTCATACAGACATCACCTGACGTCATACCGACCAAATGACGTCACCCGCACCAAATGACGTCCGGCGCACCAAACGACGCAGAACGCCCCAAATCACGTAAAAAACACCATATGACCTCATACAGACCTCACCTGACGTCATACCGACCAAATGACGTCACCCGCACCAAATGACGTCCGGCACACCAAACGACGCAGAACGCCCCAAATCACGTAAAAAACTCCATATCACCTCATACAGACCTCACCTGACGTCATACCGACCAAATGACGTCACCCGCACCAAATGACATCCGGCGCACCAAACGACGCAGAACGCCCCAAATCACGTAAAAAACACCATATCACCTCATACAGACCTCACCTGACGTCATACCGACCAAATGACGTCACCCGCACCAAATGACGTCCGGCACACCAAACGACGCAGAACGCCCCAAATCACGTAAAAAACTCCATATCACCTCATACAGACCTCACCTGACGTCATACCGACCAAATGACGTCACCCGCACCAAATGACATCCGGCGCACCAAACGACGCAGAACGCCCCAAATCACGTAAAAAACACCATATCACCTCATACAGACCTCACCTGACGTCATAACGACCAAATGACGTCACCCGCACCAAATGACGTCCGGCGCACCAAACGACGCAGAACGCCCCAAATCACGTAAAAAACACCATATGACGTCATACAGACCTCACCTGACGTCATACCGACCAAATGACGTCCGGCGCACCAAATGACGTCCGGCGCACCAAACGACGCAGAACGCCCCAAATCACGTAAAAAACACCATATCACCTCACACAGACCTCACCTGACGTCATACCGACCAAATGACGTCACCCGCACCAAATGACGTCCGGCGCACCAAACGACGCAGAACGCCCCAAATCACGTAAAAAACACCATATCACCTCATACAGACCTCACCTGACGGCATACCGACCAAATGACGTCACCCGCACCAAATGACGTCCGGCGCACCAAAGGACGCACAACGCCCCAAATCACGTAAAAAACACCATATCACCTCATACAGACCTCTCCTGACGTCATACCGACCAAATGACGTCACCCGCACCAAATGACGTCCGGCGCACCAAACGACGCAGAACGCCCCAAATCACGTAAAAAACACCATATCACCTCATACAGACCTCACCTGACGTCATACCGACCAAATGACGTCACCCGCACCAAATGACGTCCGGCGCACCAAACGACGCAGAACGCCCCAAATCACGTAAAAAACACCATATCACCTCATACAGACCTCACCTGACGTCATACCGACCAAATGACGTCACCCGCACCAAATGACGTCCGGCGCACCAAATGACGCAGAACGCCCCAAATCACGTAAAAAACCCCATGTCAGCTCATACAGACCTCACCTGACGGCATACCGACCAAATGACGTCACCCGCACCAAATGACGTCCGGCGCACCAAACGACGCAGAACGCCCCAAATCACGTAAAAAACACCATATCACCTCATACAGACCTCACCTGACGTCATACCGACTAAATGACGTCACCCGCACCAAATGACGTCCGGCGCACCAAATGACGCAGAACGCCCCAAATCACGTAAAAAACACCATATCACCTCATACAGACCTCACCTGACGTCATACCGACTAAATGATGTCACCCGCACCAAATGACGTCCGGCGCACCAAATGACGCAGAACGCCCCAAATCACGTAAAAAACACCATATGACCTCATACAGACATCACCTGACGTCATACCGACCAAATGACGTCACCCGCACCAAATGACGTCCGGCGCACCAAACGACGCAGAACGCCCCAAATCACGTAAAAAACACCATATGACCTCATACAGACCTCACCTGACGTCATACCGACCAAATGACGTCACCCGCACCAAATGACGTCCGGCACACCAAACGACGCAGAACGCCCCAAATCACGTAAAAAACTCCATATCACCTCATACAGACCTCACCTGACGTCATACCGACCAAATGACGTCACCCGCACCAAATGACATCCGGCGCACCAAACGACGCAGAACGCCCCAAATCACGTAAAAAACACCATATCACCTCATACAGACCTCACCTGACGTCATACCGACCAAATGACGTCACCCGCACCAAATGACGTCCGGCACACCAAACGACGCAGAACGCCCCAAATCACGTAAAAAACTCCATATCACCTCATACAGACCTCACCTGACGTCATACCGACCAAATGACGTCACCCGCACCAAATGACATCCGGCGCACCAAACGACGCAGAACGCCCCAAATCACGTAAAAAACACCATATCACCTCATACAGACCTCACCTGACGTCATAACGACCAAATGACGTCACCCGCACCAAATGACGTCCGGCGCACCAAACGACGCAGAACGCCCCAAATCACGTAAAAAACACCATATGACGTCATACAGACCTCACCTGACGTCATACCGACCAAATGACGTCCGGCGCACCAAATGACGTCCGGCGCACCAAACGACGCAGAACGCCCCAAATCACGTAAAAAACACCATATCACCTCACACAGACCTCACCTGACGTCATACCGACCAAATGACGTCACCCGCACCAAATGACGTCCGGCGCACCAAATGACGCAGAACGCCCCAAATCACGTAAAAAACACCATATCACCTCATACAGACCTCACCTGACGTCATAACGACCAAATGACGTCACCCGCACCAAATGACGTCCGGCGCACCAAACGACGCAGAACGCCCCAAATCACGTAAAAAACACCATATCACCTCATACAGACCTCACCTGACGTCATACCGACCAAATGACGTCACCAGCACCAAATGACGTCCGGCGCACCAAACGACGCAGAACGCCCCAAATCACGTAAAAAACACCATATGACCTCATACAGACCTCACCTGACGTCATACCGACCAAATGACGTCACCCGCACCAAATGACGTCAGGCGCACCAAACGACGCAGAACGCCCCAAATCACGTAAAAAACACCATATGACCTCATACAGACCTCACCTGACGTCATACCGACCAAATGACATCACCCGCACCAAATGACGTCCGGCGCACCAAATGACGCAGAACGCCCCAAATCACGTAAAAAACACCATATCACCTCATACAGACCTCACCTGACGGCATACCGACCAAATGACGTCACCCGCACCAAATGACGTCCGGCGCACCGAATGACGCAGAACGCCCCAAATCACGTAAAAAACACCATATGACCTCATACAGACCTCACCTGACGTCATACCGACCAAATGACGTCACCCGCACCAAATGACGTCCGGTGCACCAAACGACGCAGAACGCCCCAAATCACGTAAAAAACACCATATCACCTCATACAGACCTCACCTGACGTCATACCGACCAAATGACGTCACCCGCACCAAATGACGTCCGGCGCACCAAACGACGCAGAACGCCCCAAATCACGTAAAAAACACCTTATCACCTCATACAGACCTCACCTGACGTCATACCAACCAAATGACGTCACCCGCACCAAATGACGTCCGGCGCACCAAAGGACGCAGAACGCCCCAAATCACGTAAAAAACACCATATCACCTCATACAGACTTCACCTGACGTCATACCGACCAAATGACGTCACCCGCACCAAATGACGTCCGGCGCACCAAACGACGCAGAACGCCCCAAATCACGTAAAAAACACCATATGACCTCATACAGACCTCACCTGACGTCATACCGACCAAATGACGTCACCCGCACCAAATGACGTCACCCGCACCAAATGACGCAGAACGCCCCAAATCACGTAAAAAACACCTTATCACCTCATACAGACCTCACCTGACGTCATACCGACCAAATGACGTCACCCGCACCAAATGACGTCCGGCGCACCAAAGGACGCAGAACGCCCCAAATCACGTAAAAAACACCATATCACCTCATACAGACCTCTCCTGACGTCATACCGACCAAATGACGTCACCCGCACCAAATGACGTCCGGCACACCAAACGACGCAGAACGCCCCAAATCACGTAAAAAACACCATATCACCTCATACAGACCTCACCTGACGTCATACCGACCAAATGACGTCACCCGCACCAAATGACGTCCGGCGCACCAAACGACGCAGAACGCCCCAAATCACGTAAAAAACACCATATCACCTCACACAAACCTCTCCTGACGTCATACCGACCAAATGACGTCACCCGCACCAAATGACGTCCGGCGCAGCAAATGACGCAGAACGCCCCAAATCACGTAAAAAACACCATATGACCTCATACAGACATCACCTGACGTCATACCGACCTAATGACGGCACCCGCACCAAATGACGTCCGGCGCACCAAATGACGCAGAACGCCCCAAATCACGTAAAAAACACCATGTGACCTCATACAGACCTCACCTGACGTCATACCGACCAAATGACGTCACCCGCACCAAATGACGTCCGGCGCACCAAACGACGCAGAACGCCCCAAATCACGTAAAAAACACCATATCACCTCATACAGACCTCACCTGACGTCATACCGACCAAATGACGTCACCCGCACCAAATGACGTCCGGCGCACCAAACGACGCAGAACGCCCCAAATCACGTAAAAAACACCATATGACCTCATACAGACCTCACCTGACGTCATACCGACCAAATGACGTCACCCGCACCAAATGACGTCCGGCGCACCAAACGACGCAGAACGCCCCAAATCACGTAAAAAACACCATATCACCTCATACAAACCTCTCCTGACGTCATACCGACCAAAAGACGTCACCCGCACCAAATGACGTCCGGCGCACCAAATGACGCAGAACGCCCCAAATCACGTAAAAAACACCATATGACCTCATACAGACCTCACCTGACGTCATACCGACCAAATGACGTCACCCGCACCAAATGACGTCCGGCGCACCAAATGACGCAGAACGCCCCAAATCACGTAAAAAACACCATATCACCTCATACAGACCTCACCTGACGTCATACCGACCAAATGACGTCACCCGCACCAAATGACGTCCGGCGCACCAAACGACGCAGAACGCCCCAAATCACGTAAAAAACACCATATCACCTCATACAGACCTCACCTGACGTCATACCGACCAAATGACGTCACCCGCACCAAATGACGTCCGGCGCACCAAATGACGCAGAACGCCCCAAATCACGTAAAAAACCCCATATCACCTCATACAGACCTCATCTGACGTCATACCGACCAAATGACGTCACCCGCACCAAATGACGTCCGGCGCACCAAATGACGCAGAACGCCCCAAATCACGTAAAAAACACCATATGACCTCATACAGACCTCACCTGACGTCATACCGACCAAATGACGTCACCCGCACCAAATGACGTCACCCGCACCAAATGACGCAGAGCGCCCCAAATCACGTAAAAAACACCATAAGACCTCATACAGACCTCACCTCACGTCATACCGACCAAATGACGTCACCCGCACCAAATGACGTCCGGCGCACCAAACGACGCAGAACGCCCCAAATCACGTAAAAAACACCATATCACCTCATACAAACCTCACCTGACGTCATACCGACCATATGACGTCACCCGCACCAAATGACGTCCGGCGCACCAAAGGACGCAGAACGCCCCAAATCACGTAAAAAACACCATATGACCTCATACAGACCTCACCTGACGTCATACCGACCAAATGACGTCACCCGCACCAAATGACGTCCGGCGCACCAAATGACGCAGAACGCCCCAAATCATGTAAAAAACACCATATCACCTCATACAGACCTCACCTGACGTCATACCGACCAAATGACGTCACCCGCACCAAATGACGTCCGGCGCACCAAAGGACGCAGAACGCCCCAAATCAGGTAAAAAACACCATATCACCTCATACAGACCTCACCTGACGTCATACCGACCAAATGACGTCACCCGCACCAAATGACGTCCGGCGCACCAAAGGACGCAGAACGCTCCAAATCACGTAAAAAACACCATATCACCTCATACAGACCTCACCTGACGTCATACCGACCAAATGACGTCACGCGCACCAAATGACGTCCGGCGCACCAAAGGACGCAGAACGCCCCAAATCACGTTAAAATCCCCATATGAGCTCATACAGACCTCACCTGACGTCATACCGACCAAATGACGTCACCCGCACCAAATGACGTCTGGCGCACCAAACGACGCAGAACGCCCCAAATCACGTAAAAAACACCTTATCACCTCATACAGACCTCACCTGACGTCATACCGACCAAATGACGTCACACGCACCAAATGACGTCCGGCGCACCAATCGACGCAGAACGCCCCAAATCACGTAAAAAACACCATATCACCTCATACAGACCTCACCTGATGGCATACCGACCAAATGACGTCACCCTCGCCAAATGACGTCCGACGCACCAAATGACGCAGAACGCCCCAAATCACGTAAAAAACACCATATCACCTCATACAGACCTCACCTGACGTCATACCGACCAAATGACGTCACCCGCACCAAATGACGTCCGGCGCACCAAACGACGCAGAACGCCCCAAATCACGTAAAAAACACCATATCACCTCATACCAACCTCTCCTGACGTCATACCGACCAAATGACGTCACCCGCACCAAATGACGTCCGGCGCACCAAATGACGCAGAACGCCCCAAATCACGTAAAAAACACCATATGACCTCATACAGTCCTCACCTGACGTCATACCGACCAAATGACGTCACCCGCACCAAATGACGTCCGGCGCACCAAACGACGCAGAACGCCCCAAATCACGTAAAAAACACCTTATCACCTCATACAGACCTCACCTGACGTCATACCGACCAAATGACGTCACCCGCACCAAATGACGTCCGGCGCACCAAACGACGCAGAACGCCCCAAATCACGTAAAAAACACCATATCACCTCATACAGACCTCACCTGACGTCATACCGACCAAATGACGTCACCCGCACCAAATGACGTCCGGCGCACCAAATGACGCAGAACGCCCCAAATCACGTAAAAAACACCATATGACCTCATACAGACATCACCTGACGTCATACCGACCAAATGACGTCACCCGCACCAAATGACGTCCGGCGCACCAAAGGACGCAGAACGCCCCAAATCACGTAAAAAACACCATATCACCTCATACAGACCTCACCTGACGTCATACCGACCAAATGACGTCACCCGCACCAAATGACGTCCGGCGCACCAAACGACGCAGAACGCCCCAAATCACGTAAAAAACCCCATATCACCTCATACAGACCTCACCTGACGTCATACCGACCAAATGACGTCACCCGCACCAAATGACGTCCGGCGCAACAAACGACGCAGAACGCCCCAAATCACGTAAAAAACACCATATCACCTCATACAGACCTCACCTGACGTCATACCGACCAAATGACGTCACCGGCACCAAATGACGTCCGGCGCACCAAATGACGCAGAACGCCCCAAATCACGTAAAAAACACCATATGACCTCATACAGACCTCACCTGACGTCATACCGACCAAATGACGTCACCCGCACCAAATGACGTCACCCGCACCAAATGACGCAGAGCGCCCCAAATCACGTAAAAAACACCATAAGACCTCATACAGACCTCACCTGACGTCATACCGACCAAATGACGTCACCCGCACCAAATGACGTCCGGCGCACCAAACGACGCAGAACGCCCCAAATCACGTAAAAAACACCATATCACCTCATACAAACCTCACCTGACGTCATACCGACCATATGACGTCACCCGCACCAAATGACGTCCGGCGCACCAAAGGACGCAGAACGCCCCAAATCACGTAAAAAACACCATATGACCTCATACAGACCTCACCTGACGTCATACCGACCAAATGACTTCACCCGCACAAAATGACGTCCGGCGCACCAAATGACGCAGAACGCCCCAAATCATGTAAAAAACACCATATCACCTCATACAGACCTCACCTGACGTCATACCGACCAAATGACGTCACCCGCACCAAATGACGTCCGGCGCACCAAAGGACGCAGAACGCCCCAAATCAGGTAAAAAACACCATATCACCTCATACAGACCTCACCTGACGTCATACCGACCAAATGACGTCACCCGCACCAAATGACGTCCGGCGCACCAAAGGACGCAGAACGCTCCAAATCACGTAAAAAACACCATATCACCTCATACAGACCTCACCTGACGTCATACCGACCAAATGACGTCACGCGCACCAAATGACGTCCGGCGCACCAAAGGACGCAGAACGCCCCAAATCACGTAAAAAACCCCATATCACCTCATACAGACCTCACCTGATGGCATACCGACCAAATGACGTCACCCTCGCCAAATGACGTCCGACGCACCAAATGACGCAGAACGCCCCAAATCACGTAAAAAACACCATATCACCTCATACAGACCTCACCTGACGTCATACCGACCAAATGACGTCACCCGCACCAAATGACGTCCGGCGCACCAAACGACGCAGAACGCCCCAAATCACGTAAAAAACACCATATCACCTCATACCAACCTCTCCTGACGTCATACCGACCAAATGACGTCACCCGCACCAAATGACGTCCGGCGCACCAAATGACGCAGAACGCCCCAAATCACGTAAAAAACACCATATGACCTCATACAGACCTCACCTGACGTCATACCGACCAAATGACGTCACACGCACCAAATGACGTCCGGCGCACCAATCGACGCAGAACGCCCCAAATCACGTAAAAAACACCATATCACCTCATACAGACCTCACCTGACGTCATACCGACCAAATGACGTCACCCGCACCAAATGACGTCCGGCGCACCAAACGACGCAGAACGCCCCAAATCACGTAAAAAACACCATATCACCTCATACAGACCTCACCTGACGTCATACCGACCAAATGACGTCACCCGCACCAAATGACGTCCGGCGCACCAAATGACGCAGAACGCCCCAAATCACGTAAAAAACACCATATGACCTCATACAGACATCACCTGACGTCATACCGACCAAATGACGTCACCCGCACCAAATGACGTCCGGCGCACCAAATGACGCAGAACGCCCCAAATCACGTAAAAAACACCATATCACCTCATACAGACCTCACCTGACGTCATACCGACCAAATGACGTCACCCGCACCAAATGACGTCCGGCGCACCAAACGACGCAGAACGCCCCAAATCACGTAAAAAACCCCATATCACCTCATACAGACCTCACCTGACGTCATACCGACCAAATGACGTCACCCGCACCAAATGACGTCCGGCGCAACAAACGACGCAGAACGCCCCAAATCACGTAAAAAACACCATATCACCTCATACAGACCTCACCTGACGTCATACCGACCAAATGACGTCACCCGCACCAAATGACGTCCGGCGCACCAAACGACGCAGAACGCCCCAAATCACGTAAAAAACACCATATCACCTCATACAGACCTCACCAGACGTCATACCGACCAAATGACGTCACCCGCACCAAATGACGTCCGGCGCACCAAACGACGCAGAACGCCCCAAATCACGTAAAAAACACCATATCACCTCATACCAACCTCTCCTGACGTCATACCGACCAAATGACGTCACCCGCACCAAATGACGTCCGGCGCACCAAAGGACGCAGAACGCCCCAAATCATGTAAAAAACACCATATGACCTCATACAGACCTCACCTGACGTCATACAGACCAAATGACGTCACCCGCACCAAATGACGTCCGGCGCACCAAACGACGCAGAACGCCCCAAATCACGTAAAAAACACCATATCACCTCATACAGACCTCACCTGACGTCATACCGACCAAATGACGTCACCCGCACCAAATGACGTCCGGCGCACCAAACGACGCAGAACGCCCCAAATCACGTAAAAAACACCATATCACCTCATACAGACCTCACCTGACGTCATACCGACCAAATGACGTCACTCGCACCAAATGACGTCCGGCGCACCAAACGACGCAGAACGCCCCAAATCACGTAAAAAACACCATATGACCTCATACAGACATCACCTGACGTCATACCGACCAAATGACGTCACCCGCACCAAATGACGTCCGGCGCACCAAATGACGCAGAACGCCCCAAATCACGTAAAAAACGCCATATCACCTCATACAGACCTCACCTGACGCCATACCGACCAAATGACGTCACCCGCACCAAATGACGTCCGGCGCACCAAACGACGCAGAACGCCCCAAATCACGTAAAAAACCCCATATCACCTCATACAGACCTCACCTGACGTCATACCGACTAAATGACGTCACCCGCACCAAATGACGTCCGGCGCACCAAATGACGCAGAACGCCCCAAATCACGTAAAAAACACCATATCACCTCATACAGACCTCACCTGACGTCATACCGACCAAATGACGTCACCCGCACCAAATGACGTCCGGCGCACCAAACGACGCAGAACGCCCCAAATCACGTAAAAAACACCATATCACCTCATACAGACCTCACCAGACGTCATACCGACCAAATGACGTCACCCGCACCAAATGACGTCCGGCGCACCAAACGACGCAGAACGCCCCAAATCACGTAAAAAACACCATATCACCTCATACCAACCTCTCCTGACGTCATACCGACCAAATGACGTCACCCGCACCAAATGACGTCCGGCGCACCAAATGACGCAGAACGCCCCAAATCATGTAAAAAACACCATATCACCTCATACAGACCTCACCTGACGTCATACCGACCAAATGACGTCACCCGCACCAAATGACGTCCGGCGCACCAAACGACGCAGAACGCCCCAAATCACGTAAAAAACACCATATCACCTCATACAGACCTCACCTGACGTCATACCGACCAAATGACGTCACCCGCACCAAATGACGTCCGGCGCACCAAAGGACGCAGAACGCCCCAAATCACGTAAAAAACACCTTATCACCTCATACAGACCTCACCTGACGTCATACCGACCAAATGACGTCACACGCACCAAATGACGTCCGGCGCACCAATCGACGCAGAACGCCCCAAATCACGTAAAAAACACCATATCACCTCATACAGACCTCACCTGATGGCATACCGACCAAATGACGTCACCCTCGCCAAATGACGTCCGACGCACCAAATGACGCAGAACGCCCCAAATCACGTAAAAAACACCATATCACCTCATACAGACCTCACCTGACGTCATACCGACCAAATGACGTCACCCGCACCAAATGACGTCCGGCGCACCAAACGACGCAGAACGCCCCAAATCACGTAAAAAACACCATATCACCTCATACCAACCTCTCCTGACGTCATACCGACCAAATGACGTCACCCGCACCAAATGACGTCCGGCGCACCAAATGACGCAGAACGCCCCAAATCACGTAAAAAACACCATATGACCTCATACAGACCTCACCTGACGTCATACCGACCAAATGACGTCACCCGCACCAAATGACGTCCGGCGCACCAAACGACGCAGAACGCCCCAAATCACGTAAAAAACACCTTATCACCTCATACAGACCTCACCTGACGTCATACCGACCAAATGACGTCACCCGCACCAAATGACGTCCGGCGCACCAAATGACGCAGAACGCCCCAAATCACGTAAAAAACACCATATGACCTCATACAGACATCACCTGACGTCATACCGACCAAATGACGTCACCCGCACCAAATGACGTCCGGCGCACCAAATGACGCAGAACGCCCCAAATCACGTAAAAAACACCATATCACCTCATACAGACCTCACCTGACGTCATACCGACCAAATGACGTCACCCGCACCAAATGACGTCCGGCGCACCAAACGACGCAGAACGCCCCAAATCACGTAAAAAACCCCATATCACCTCATACAGACCTCACCTGACGTCATACCGACCAAATGACGTCACCCGCACCAAATGACGTCCGGCGCAACAAACGACGCAGAACGCCCCAAATCACGTAAAAAACACCATATCACCTCATACAGACCTCACCTGACGTCATACCGACCAAATGACGTCACCCGCACCAAATGACGTCCGGCGCAACAAACGACGCAGAACGCCCCAAATCACGTAAAAAACACCATATCACCTCATACCAACCTCCCCTGACGTCATACCGACCAAATGACGTCTCCCGCACCAAATGACGTCCGGCGCACCAAATGACGCAGAACGCCCCAAATCACGTAAAAAACACCATATGACCTCATACAGTCCTCACCTGACGTCATACCGACCAAATGACGTCACCCGCACCAAATGACGTCCGGCGCACCAAAGGACGCAGAACGCCCCAAATCACGTAAAAAACACCTTATCACCTCATACAGACCTCACCTGACGTCATACCGACCAAATGACGTCACCCGCACCAAATGACGTCCGGCGCACCAAACGACGCAGAACGCCCCAAATCACGTAAAAAACACCATATCACCTCATACAGACCTCACCTGACGTCATACCGACCAAATGACGTCACCCGCACCAAATGACGTCCGGCGCACCAAATGACGCAGAACGCCCCAAATCACGTAAAAAACACCATATCACCTCATACAGACCTCACCTGACGTCATACCGACCAAATGACGTCACCCGCACCAAATGACGTCCGGCGCACCAAACGACGCAGAACGCCCCAAATCACGTAAAAAACACCATATCACCTCATACAGACCTCACCTGACGTCATACCGACCAAATGACGTCACCCGCACCAAATGACGTCCGGCGCAACAAACGACGCAGAACGCCCCAAATCACGTAAAAAACACCATATGACCTCATACAGACCTCACCTGACGTCATACCGACCAAATGACGTCACCCGCACCAAATGACGTCCGGCGCACCAAACGACGCAGAACGCCCCAAATCACGTAAAAAACACCATATCACCTCATACAGACCTCACCAGACGTCATACCGACCAAATGACGTCACCCGCACCAAATGACGTCCGGCGCAACAAACGACGCAGAACGCCCCAAATCACGTAAAAAACACCATATCACCTCATACCAACCTCTCCTGACGTCATACCGACCAAATGACGTCACCCGCACCAAATGACGTCCGGCGCACCAAATGACGCAGAACGCCCCAAATCATGTAAAAAACACCATATGACCTCATACAGACCTCACCTGACGTCATACCGACCAAATGACGTCACCCGCACCAAATGACGTCCGGCGCACCAAACGACGCAGAACGCCCCAAATCACGTAAAAAACACCATATCACCTCATACAGACCTCACCTGACGTCATACCGACCAAATGACGTCACCCGCACCAAATGACGTCCGGCGCACCAAACGACGCAGAACGCCCCAAATCACGTAAAAAACACCATATCACCTCATACAGACCTCACCTGACGTCATACCGACCAAATGACGTCACTCGCACCAAATGACGTCCGGCGCACCAAACGACGCAGAACGCCCCAAATCACGTAAAAAACACCATATCACCTCATACAGACCTCACCTGACGTCATACCGACCAAATGACGTCACACGCACCAAATGACGTCCGGCGCACCAATCGACGCAGAACGCCCCAAATCACGTAAAAAACACCATATCACCTCATACAGACCTCACCTGATGGCATACCGACCAAATGACGTCACCCTCGCCAAATGACGTCCGACGCACCAAATGACGCAGAACGCCCCAAATCACGTAAAAAACACCATATCACCTCATACAGACCTCACCTGACGTCATACCGACCAAATGACGTCACCCGCACCAAATGACGTCCGGCGCACCAAACGACGCAGAACGCCCCAAATCACGTAAAAAACACCATATCACCTCATACCAACCTCTCCTGACGTCATACCGACCAAATGACGTCACCCGCACCAAATGACGTCCGGCGCACCAAATGACGCAGAACGCCCCAAATCACGTAAAAAACACCATATGACCTCATACAGACCTCACCTGACGTCATACCGACCAAATGACGTCACCCGCACCAAATGACGTCCGGCGCACCAAACGACGCAGAACGCCCCAAATCACGTAAAAAACACCATATCACCTCATACAGACCTCACCTGACGTCATACCGACCAAATGACGTCACCCGCACCAAATGACGTCCGGCGCACCAAATGACGCAGAACGCCCCAAATCACGTAAAAAACACCATATGACCTCATACAGACATCACCTGACGTCATACCGACCAAATGACGTCACCCGCACCAAATGACGTCCGGCGCACCAAATGACGCAGAACGCCCCAAATCACGTAAAAAACACCATATCACCTCATACAGACCTCACCTGACGTCATACCGACCAAATGACGTCACCCGCACCAAATGACGTCCGGCGCACCAAAGGACGCAGAACGCCCCAAATCACGTAAAAAACCCCATATCACCTCATACAGACCTCACCTGACGTCATACCGACCAAATGACGTCACCCGCACCAAATGACGTCCGGCGCACCAAACGACGCAGAACGCCCCAAATCACGTAAAAAACACCATATCACCTCATACAGACCTCACCAGACGTCATACCGACCAAATGACGTCACCCGCACCAAATGACGTCCGGCGCACCAAACGACGCAGAACGCCCCAAATCACGTAAAAAACACCATATCACCTCATACCAACCTCTCCTGACGTCATACCGACCAAATGACGTCACCCGCACCAAATGACGTCCGGCGCACCAAATGACGCAGAACGCCCCAAATCATGTAAAAAACACCATATGACCTCATACAGACCTCACCTGACGTCATACCGACCAAATGACGTCACCCGCACCAAATGACGTCCGGCGCACCAAACGACGCAGAACGCCCCAAATCACGTAAAAAACACCTTATCACCTCATACAGACCTCACCTGACGTCATACCGACCAAATGACGTCACCCGCACCAAATGACGTCCGGCGCACCAAATGACGCAGAACGCCCCAAATCACGTAAAAAACACCTTATCACCTCATACAGACCTCACCTGACGTCATACCGACCAAATGACGTCACCCGCACCAAATGACGTCCGGTGCACCAAATGACGCAGAACGCCCCAAATCACGTAAAAAACACCATATGACCTCATACAGACCTCACCTGACGTCATACCGACCAAATGACGTCACCCGCACCAAATGACGTCCGGCGCACCAAACGACGCAGAACGCCCCAAATCACGTAAAAAACACCTTATCACCTCATACAGACCTCACCTGACGTCATACCGACCAAATGACGTCACCCGCACCAAATGACGTCCGGCGCACCAAATGACGCAGAACGCCCCAAATCACGTAAAAAACACCATATCACCTCATACAGACCTCACCTGACGTCATACCGACCAAATGACGTCACCCGCACCAAATGACGTCCGGCGCACCAAACGACGCAGAACGCCCCAAATCACGTAAAAAACCCCATATCACCTCATACAGACCTCACCTGACGTCATACCGACCAAATGACGTCACCCGCACCAAATGACGTCCGGCGCAACAAACGACGCAGAACGCCCCAAATCACGTAAAAAACACCATATCACCTCATACAGACCTCACCTGACGTCATACCGACCAAATGACGTCACCCGCACCAAATGACGTCCGGCGCACCAAACGACGCAGAACGCCCCAAATCACGTAAAAAACACCATATCACCTCATACAGACCTCACCAGACGTCATACCGACCAAATGACGTCACCCGCACCAAATGACGTCCGGCGCACCAAACGACGCAGAACGCCCCAAATCACGTAAAAAACACCATATCACCTCATACCAACCTCTCCTGACGTCATACCGACCAAATGACGTCACCCGCACCAAATGACGTCCGGCGCACCAAACGACGCAGAACGCCCCAAATCACGTAAAAAACACCTTATCACCTCATACAGACCTCACCTGACGTCATACCGACCAAATGACGTCACCCGCACCAAATGACGTCCGGCGCACCAAACGACGCAGAACGCCCCAAATCACGTAAAAAACACCATATCACCTCATACAGACCTCACCTGACGTCATACCGACCAAATGACGTCACCCGCACCAAATGACGTCCGGCGCACCAAATGACGCAGAACGCCCCAAATCACGTAAAAAACACCATATGACCTCATACAGACATCACCTGACGTCATACCGACCAAATGACGTCACCCGCACCAAATGACGTCCGGCGCACCAAAGGACGCAGAACGCCCCAAATCACGTAAAAAACACCATATCACCTCATACAGACCTCACCTGACGTCATACCGACCAAATGACGTCACCCGCACCAAATGACGTCCGGCGCACCAAACGACGCAGAACGCCCCAAATCACGTAAAAAACCCCATATCACCTCATACAGACCTCACCTGACGTCATACCGACCAAATGACGTCACCCGCACCAAATGACGTCCGGCGTAACAAACGACGCAGAACGCCCCAAATCACGTAAAAAACACCATATCACCTCATACAGACCTCACCTGACGTCATACCGACCAAATGACGTCACCTGCACCAAATGACGTCCGGCGCACCAAACGACGCAGAACGCCCCAAATCACGTAAAAAACACCATATCACCTCATACAGACCTCACCAGACGTCATACCGACCAAATGACGTCACCCGCACCAAATGACGTCCGGCGCACCAAACGACGCAGAACGCCCCAAATCACGTAAAAAACACCATATCACCTCATACCAACCTCTCCTGACGTCATACCGACCAAATGACGTCACCCGCACCAAATGACGTCCGGCGCACCAAATGACGCAGAACGCCCCAAATCATGTAAAAAACACCATATGACCTCATACAGACCTCACCTGACGTCATACCGACCAAATGACGTCACCCGCACCAAATGACGTCCGGCGCACCAAACGACGCAGAACGCCCCAAATCACGTAAAAAACACCATATCACCTCATACAGACCTCACCTGACGTCATACCGACCAAATGACGTCACCCGCACCAAATGACGTCCGGCGCACCAAACGACGCAGAACGCCCCAAATCACGTAAAAAACACCATATCACCTCATACAGACCTCACCTGACGTCATACCGACCAAATGACGTCACTCGCACCAAATGACGTCCGGCGCACCAAAGGACGCAGAACGCCCCAAATCACGTAAAAAACACCATATGACCTCATACAGACATCACCTGACGTCATACCGACCAAATGACGTCACCCGCACCAAATGACGTCCGGCGCACCAAATGACGCAGAACGCCCCAAATCACGTAAAAAACGCCATATCACCTCATACAGACCTCACCTGACGTCATACCGACCAAATGACGTCACCCGCACCAAATGACGTCCGGCGCACCAAATGACGCAGAACGCCCCAAATCACGTAAAAAACACCATATCACCTCATACAGACCTCACCTGACGTCATACCGACCAAATGACGTCACCCGCACCAAATGACGTCCGGCGCACCAAAGGACGCAGAACGCCCCAAATCACGTAAAAAACACCATATCACCTCATACAGACCTCACCTGACGTCATACCGACCAAATGATGTCACCCGCACCAAATGACGTCCGGCGCACCAAAGGACGCAGAACGCCCCAAATCACGTAAAAAACACCATATCACCTCATACAGACCTCACCTGACGTCATACCGACCAAATGATGTCACCCGCACCAAATGACGTCCGGCGCACCAAAGGACGCAGAACGCCCCAAATCACGTAAAAAACACCATATCACCTCATACAAACCTCTCCTGACGTCATACCGACCAAATGACGTCACCCGCACCAAATGACGTCCGGCGCACCAAATGACGCAGAACGCCCCAAATCACGTAAAAAACACCATATCACCTCATACAGACCTCACCTGACGTCATACCGACCAAATGACGTCACCCGCACCAAATGACGTCCGGCGCACCAAACGACGCAGAACGCCCCAAATCACGTAAAAAACACCATATCACCTCATACAGACCTCACCTGACGTCATACCGACCAAATGACGTCACCCGCACCAAATGACGTCCGGCGCACCAAATGACGCAGAACGCCCCAAATCACGTAAAAAACACCATATCACCTCATACAGACCTCACCTGACGTCATACAGACCAAATGACGTCACGCGCACCAAATGACGTCCGGCGCACCAAACGACGCAGAACGCCCCAAATCACGTAAAAAACACCATATCACCTCATACAGACCTCACCTGACGTCATACCGACCAAATGACGTCACCCGCACCAAATGACGTCCGGCGCACCAAACGACGCAGAACGCCCCAAATCACGTAAAAAACACCATATCACCTCATACAGACCTCACCTGACGTCATACCGACCAAATGACGTCACCCGCACCAAATGACGTCCGGCGCACCAAACGACGCAGAACGCCCCAAATCACGTAAAAAACACCATATCACCTCATACAGACCTCACCTGACGTCATACCGACCAAATGACGTCACCCGCACCAAATGACGTCCGGCGCACCAAACGACGCAGAACGCCCCAAATCACGTAAAAAACACCATATCACCTCATACAAACCTCACCTGACGTCATACCGACCATATGACGTCACCCGCACCAAATGACGTCCGGCGCACCAAAGGACGCAGAACGCCCCAAATCACGTAAAAAACACCATATGACCTCATACAGACCTCACCTGACGTCATACCGACCAAATGACGTCACCCGCACCAAATGACGTCCGGCGCACCAAAGGACGCAGAACGCCCCAAATCACGTAAAAAACACCATATCACCTCATACAGACCTCACCTGACGTCATACCGACCAAATGACGTCACCCGCACCAAATGACGTCCGGCGCACCAAACGACGCAGAACGCCCCAAATCACGTAAAAAACACCATATCACCTCATACAAACCTCACCTGACGTCATACCGACCATATGACGTCACCCGCACCAAATGACGTCCGGCGCACCAAAGGACGCAGAACGCCCCAAATCACGTAAAAAACACCATATCACCTCATACAGACCTCACCTGACGTCATACCGACCAAATGACGTCACCCGCACCAAATGACGTCCGGCGCACCAAACGACGCAGAACGCCCCAAATCACGTAAAAAACACCAAATCACCTCATACAGACCTCACCTGACGTCATACCGACCAAATGACGTCACCCGCACCAAATGACGTCCGGCGCACCAAACGACGCAGAACGCCCCAAATCACGTAAAAAACACCATATCACCTCATACAAACCTCACCTGACGTCATACCGACCATATGACGTCACCCGCACCAAATGACGTCCGGCGCACCAAAGGACGCAGAACGCCCCAAATCACGTAAAAAACACCATATGACCTCATACAGACCTCACCTGACGTCATACCGACCAAATGACTTCACCCGCACCAAATGACGTCCGGCGCACCAAATGACGCAGAACGCCCCAAATCACGTAAAAAACACCATATCACCTCATATAGACCTCACCTGACGGCATACCGACCAAATGACGTCACCCGCACCAAATGACGTCCGGCGCACCAAAGGACGCAGAACGCCCCAAATCACGTAAAAAACACCGTATGACCTCATACAGACCTCACCTGACGTCATACCGACCAAATGACGTCACCCGCACCAAATGACGTCCGGCGCACCAAACGACGCAGAACGCCCCAAATCACGTAAAAAACACCATATCACCTCATACAGACCTCACCTGACGTCATACCGACGAAATGACGTCACCCGCACCAAATGACGTCCGGCGCACCAAATGACGCAGAACGCCCCAAATCACGTAAAAAACACGATATGACCTCATACAGACCTCACCTGACGTCATACCGACCAAATGACGTCACCCGCACCAAATGACGTCCGGCGCACCAAATGACGCAGAACGCCCCAAATCACGTAAAAAACACCATATGACCTCATACAGACATCACCTGACGTCATACCGACCAAATGACGTCACCCGCACCAAATGACGTCCGGCGCACCAAATGACGCAGAACGCCCCAAATCACGTAAAAAACACCATATCACCTCATACAGACCTCACCTGACGTCATACCGACCAAATGACGTCACCCGCACCAAATGACGTCCGGCGCACCAAACGACGCAGAACGCCCCAAATCACGTAAAAAACACCATATCACCTCATACAGACCTCACCTGACGTCATACCGACCAAATGACGTCACCCGCACCAAATGACGTCCGGCGCACCAAACGACGCAGAACGCCCCAAATCACGTAAAAAACCCCATATCACCTCATACAGACCTCACCTGACGTCATACCGACCAAATGACGTCACCCACACCAAATGACGTCCGGCGCACCAAATGACGCAGAACGCCCCAAATCACGTAAAAAACACGATATGACCTCATACAGACCTCACCTGACGTCATACCGACCAAATGACGTCACCCGCACCAAATGACGTCCGGCGCACCGAACGACGCAGAACGCCCCAAATCACGTAAAAAACACCATATCACCTCATACAGACCTCACCTGACGTCATACCGACCAAATGACGTCACCCGCACCAAATGACGTCCGGCGCACCAAACGACGCAGAACGCCCCAAATCACGTAAAAAACACCATATCACCTCATACAGACCTCACCAGACGTCATACCGACCAAATGACGTCACCCGCACCAAATGACGTCCGGCGCACCAAACGACGCAGAACGCCCCAAATCACGTAAAAAACACCATATCACCTCATACCAACCTCTCCTGACGTCATACTGACCAAATGACGTCACCCGCACCAAATGACGTCCGGCGCACCAAATGACGCAGAACGCCCCAAATCACGTAAAAAACACCATATGACCTCATACAGACCTCACCTGACGTCATACCGACCAAATGACGTCACCCGCACCAAATGACGTCCGGCGCACCAAATGACGCAGAACGCCCCAAATCACGTAAAAAACCCCATATGAGCTCATACAGACCTCACCTGACGTCATACCGACCAAATGACGTCACCCGCACCAAATGACGTCCGGCGCACCAAATGACGCAGAACGCCCCAAATCACGTAAAAAACGCCATATCACCTCATACAGACCTCACCTGACGTCATACCGACCAAATGACGTCACCCGCACCAAATGACGTCCGGCGCACCAAACGACGCAGAACGCCCCAAATCAGGTAAAAAACACCATATCACCTCATACAGACCTCACCTGACGTCATACCGACCAAATGACGTCACTCGCACCAAATGACGTCCGGCGCACCAAACGACGCAGAACGCCCCAAATCACGTAAAAAACACCATATCACCTCATACAGCCCTCACCTGACGTCATACCGACCAAATGACGTCACGCGCACCAAATGACGTCCGGCGCACCAAACGACGCAGAACGCCCCAAATCACGTAAAAAACCCCATATCACCTCATACAGACCTCACCTGACGTCATACCGACCAAATGACGTCACCCGCACCAAATGACGTCCGGCGCACCAAACGACGCAGAACGCCCCAAATCACGTAAAAAACCCCATATCACCTCATACAGACCTCACCTGACGTCATACCGACCAAATGACGTCACCCGCACCAAATGACGTCCGGCGCACCAAACGACGCAGAACGCCCCAAATCACGTAAAAAACACCATATCACCTCATACCAACCTCTCCTGACGTCATACCGACCAAATGACGTCACCCGCACCAAATGACGTCCGGCGCACCAAATGACGCAGAACGCCCCAAATCACGTAAAAAACACCATATCACCTCATACAGACCTCACCTGACGTCATACCGACCAAATGACTTCACCCGCACCAAATGACGTCCGGCGCACCAAATGACGCAGAACGCCCCAAATCACGTAAAAAACACCATATCACCTCATATAGACCTCACCTGACGGCATACCGACCAAATGACGTCACCCGCACCAAATGACGTCCGGCGCACCAAATGACGCAGAACGCCCCAAATCACGTAAAAAACACCATATCACCTCATACAGACCTCACCTGACGGCATACCGACCAAATGACGTCACCCGCACCAAATGACGTCCGGCGCACCAAACGACGCAGAACGCCCCAAATCACGTAAAAAACACCTTATCACCTCATACAGACCTCACCTGACGTCATACCGACCAAATGACGTCACCCGCACCAAATGACGTCCGGCGCACCAAATGACGCAGAACGCCCCAAATCACGTAAAAAACACCATATGACCTCATACAGACATCACCTGACGTCATACCGACCAAATGACGTCACCCGCACCAAATGACGTCCGGCGCACCAAATGACGCAGAACGCCCCAAATCACGTTAAAAACACCATATCACCTCATACAGACCTCACCTGACGTCATACCGACCAAATGACGTCACCCGCACCAAATGACGTCCGGCGCACCAAACGACGCAGAACGCCCCAAATCACGTAAAAAACACCATATGAGCTCATACAGACCTCACCTGACGTCATACCGACCAAATGACGTCACCCGCACCAAATGACGTCCGGCGCACCAAACGACGCAGAACGCCCCAAATCACGTAAAAAACACCATATCACCTCATACAGACCTCACCTGACGTCATACCGACCAAATGACGTCACCCACACCAAATGACGTCCGGCGCACCAAATGACGCAGAACGCCCCAAATCACGTAAAAAACACGATATGACCTCATACAGACCTCACCTGACGTCATACCGACCAAATGACGTCACCCGCACCAAATGACGTCCGGCGCACCGAACGACGCAGAACGCCCCAAATCACGTAAAAAACACCATATCACCTCATACAGACCTCACCTGACGTCATACCGACCAAATGACGTCACCCGCACCAAATGACGTCCGGCGCACCAAACGACGCAGAACGCCCCAAATCACGTAAAAAACACCATATCACCTCATACAGACCTCACCAGACGTCATACCGACCAAATGACGTCACCCGCACCAAATGACGTCCGGCGCACCAAACGACGCAGAACGCCCCAAATCACGTAAAAAACACCATATCACCTCATACCAACCTCTCCTGACGTCATACCGACCAAATGACGTCACACGCACCAAATGACGTCCGGCGCACCAAATGACGCAGAACGCCCCAAATCACGTAAAAAACACCATATGACCTCATACAGACCTCACCTGACGTCATACCGACCAAATGACGTCACCCGCACCAAATGACGTCAGGCGCACCAAATGACGCAGAACGCCCCAAATCACGTAAAAAACCCCATATGAGCTCATACAGACCTCACCTGACGTCATACCGACCAAATGACGTCACCCGCACCAAATGACGTCCGGCGCACCAAAGGACGCAGAACGCCCCAAATCACGTAAAAAACACCATATCACCTCATACAGACCTCACCTGACGTCATACCGACCAAATGACGTCACGCGCACCAAATGACGTCCGGCGCACCAAACGACGCAGAACGCCCCAAATCACGTAAAAAACCCCATATCACCTCATACAGACCTCACCTGACGTCATACCGACCAAATGACGTCACCCGCACCAAATGACGTCCGGCGCACCAAACGACGCAGAACGCCCCAAATCACGTAAAAAACCCCATATCACCTCATACAGACCTCACCTGACGTCATACCGACCAAATGACGTCACCCGCACCAAATGACGTCCGGCGCACCAAACGACGCAGAACGCCCCAAATCACGTAAAAAACACCATATCACCTCATACCAACCTCTCCTGACGTCATACCGACCAAATGACGTCACCCGCACCAAATGACGTCCGGCGCACCAAATGACGCAGAACGCCCCAAATCACGTAAAAAACACCATATGACCTCATACAGACCTCACCTGACGTCATACCGACCAAATGACGTCACCCGCACCAAATGACGTCCGGCGCACCAAACGACGCAGAACGCCCCAAATCACGTAAAAAACCCCATATCACCTCATACAGACCTCACCAGACGTCATACCGACCAAATGACGTCACCCGCACCAAATGACGTCCGGCGCACCAAATGACGCAGAACGCCCCAAATCACGTAAAAAACACCATATCACCTCATACAAACCTCACCTGACGTCATACCGACCATATGACGTCACCCGCACCAAATGACGTCCGGCGCACCAAAGGACGCAGAACGCCCCAAATCACGTAAAAAACACCATATGACCTCATACAGACCTCACCTGACGTCATACCGACCAAATGACGTCACCCGCACCAAATGACGTCCGGCGCACCAAATGACGCAGAACGCCCCAAATCACGTAAAAAACACCATATCACCTCATATAGACCTCACCTGACGGCATACCGACCAAATGACGTCACCCGCACCAAATGACGTCCGGCGCACCAAATGACGCAGAACGCCCCAAATCACGTAAAAAACACCATATGACCTCATACAGACCTCACCTGACGTCATACCGACCAAATGACGTCACCCGCACCAAATGACGTCCGGCGCAACAAACGACGCAGAACGCCCCAAATCACGTAAAAAACACCATATCACCTCATACAGACCTCACCTGACGTCATACCGACGAAATGACGTCACCCGCACCAAATGACGTCCGGCGCACCAAATGACGCAGAACGCCCCAAATCACGTAAAAAACACCATATGACCTCATACAGACATCACCTGACGTCATACCGACCAAATGACGTCACCCGCACCAAATGACGTCCGGCGCACCAAATGACGCAGAACGCCCCAAATCACGTAAAAAACACCATATGACCTCATACAGACATCACCTGACGTCATACCGACCAAATGACGTCACCCGCACCAAATGACGTCCGGCGCACCAAATGACGCAGAACGCCCCAAATCACGTAAAAAACACCATATCACCTCATACAGACCTCACCTGACGTCATACCGACCAAATGACGTCACCCGCACCAAATGACGTCCGGCGCACCAAATGACGCAGAACGCCCCAAATCACGTAAAAAACACGATATGACCTCATACAGACCTCACCTGACGTCATACCGACCAAATGACGTCACCCGCACCAAATGACGTCCGGCGCACCGAACGACGCAGAACGCCCCAAATCACGTAAAAAACACCATATCACCTCATACAGACCTCACCTGACGTCATACCGACCAAATGACGTCACCCGCACCAAATGACGTCCGGCGCACCAAACGACGCAGAACGCCCCAAATCACGTAAAAAACACCATATCACCTCATACAGACCTCACCAGACGTCATACCGACCAAATGACGTCACCCGCACCAAATGACGTCCGGCGCACCAAACGACGCAGAACGCCCCAAATCACGTAAAAAACACCATATCACCTCATACCAACCTCTCCTGACGTCATACCGACCAAATGACGTCACCCGCACCAAATGACGTCCGGCGCACCAAATGACGCAGAACGCCCCAAATCACGTAAAAAACACCATATGACCTCATACAGACCTCACCTGACGTCATACCGACCAAATGACGTCACCCGCACCAAATGACGTCCGGCGCACCAAATGACGCAGAACGCCCCAAATCACGTAAAAAACCCCATATGAGCTCATACAGACCTCACCTGACGTCATACCGACCAAATGACGTCACCCGCACCAAATGACGTCCGGCGCACCAAATGACGCAGAACGCCCCAAATCACGTAAAAAACGCCATATCACCTCATACAGACCTCACCTGACGTCATACCGACCAAATGACGTCACCCGCACCAAATGACGTCCGGCGCACCAAACGACGCAGAACGCCCCAAATCAGGTAAAAAACACCATATCACCTCATACAGACCTCACCTGACGTCATACCGACCAAATGACATCACTCGCACCAAATGACGTCCGGCGCACCAAACGACGCAGAACGCCCCAAATCACGTAAAAAACACCATATCACCTCATACAGCCCTCACCTGACGTCATACCGACCAAATGACGTCACGCGCACCAAATGACGTCCGGCGCACCAAACGACGCAGAATGCCCCAAATCACGTAAAAAACCCCATATCACCTCATACAGACCTCACCTGACGTCATACCGACCAAATGACGTCACCCGCACCAAATGACGTCCGGCGCACCAAACGACGCAGAACGCCCCAAATCACGTAAAAAACCCCATATCACCTCATACAGACCTCACCTGACGTCATACCGACCAAATGACGTCACCCGCACCAAATGACGTCCGGCGCACCAAACGACGCAGAACGCCCCAAATCACGTAAAAAACACCATATCACCTCATACAGACCTCACCTGACGTCATACCGACCAAATGACGTCACCCGCACCAAATGACGTCCGGCGCACCAAAGGACGCAGAACGCCCCAAATCACGTAAAAAACCCCATATCACCTCATACAGACCTCACCTGACATCATACCGACCAAATGACTTCACCCGCACCAAATGACGTCCGGCGCACCAAACGACGCAGAACGCCCCAAATCACGTAAAAAACACCATATGACCTCATACAGACCTCACCTGACGTCATACCGACCAAATGACGTCACCCGCACCAAATGACGTCCGGCGCACCAAATGACGCAGAACGCCCCAAATCACGTAAAAAACACCATATGACCTCATACAGACCTCACCTGACGTCATACCGACCAAATGACGTCACCCGCACCAAATGACGTCCGGCGCACCAAACGACGCAGAACGCCCCAAATCACGTAAAAAACACCTTATCACCTCATACAGACCTCACCTGACGTCATACCGACCAAATGACGTCACCCGCACCAAATGACGTCCGGCGCACCAAATGACGCAGAACGCCCCAAATCACGTAAAAAACACCATATGACCTCATACAGACATCACCTGACGTCATACCGACCAAATGACGTCACCCGCACCAAATGACGTCCGGCGCACCAAATGACGCAGAACGCCCCAAATCACGTAAAAAACACCATATCACCTCATACAGACATCACCTGACGTCATACCGACCAAATGACGTCACCCGCACCAAATGACGTCCGGCGCACCAAACGACGCAGAACGCCCCAAATCACGTAAAAAACACCATATCACCTCATACAGACCTCACCTGACGTCATACCGACCAAATGACGTCACCCGCACCAAATGACGTCCGGCGCACCAAACGACGCAGAACGCCCCAAATCACGTAAAAAACACCATATCACCTCATACAGACCTCACCTGACGTCATACCGACCAAATGACGTCACCCACACCAAATGACGTCCGGCGCACCAAATGACGCAGAACGCCCCAAATCACGTAAAAAACACGATATGACCTCATACAGACCTCACCTGACGTCATACCGACCAAATGACGTCACCCGCACCAAATGACGTCCGGCGCACCGAACGACGCAGAACGCCCCAAATCACGTAAAAAACACCATATCACCTCATACAGACCTCACCTGACGTCATACCGACCAAATGACGTCACCCGCACCAAATGACGTCCGGCGCACCAAACGACGCAGAACGCCCCAAATCACGTAAAAAACACCATATCACCTCATACAGACCTCACCAGACGTCATACCGACCAAATGACGTCACCCGCACCAAATGACGTCCGGCGCACCAAACGACGCAGAACGCCCCAAATCACGTAAAAAACACCATATCACCTCATACCAACCTCTCCTGACGTCATACCGACCAAATGACGTCACCCGCACCAAATGACGTCCGGCGCACCAAATGACGCAGAACGCCCCAAATCACGTAAAAAACACCATATGACCTCATACAGACCTCACCTGACGTCATACCGACCAAATGACGTCACCCGCACCAAATGACGTCCGGCGCACCAAATGACGCAGAACGCCCCAAATCACGTAAAAAACGCCATATCACCTCATACAGACCTCACCTGACGTCATACCGACCAAATGACGTCACTCGCACCAAATGACGTCCGGCGCACCAAACGACGCAGAACGCCCCAAATCACGTAAAAAACACCATATCACCTCATACAGCCCTCACCTGACGTCATACCGACCAAATGACGTCACGCGCACCAAATGACGTCCGGCGCACCAAACGACGCAGAACGCCCCAAATCACGTAAAAAACCCCATATCACCTCATACAGACCTCACCTGACGTCATACCGACCAAATGACGTCACCCGCACCAAATGACGTCCGGCGCACCAAACGACGCAGAACGCCCCAAATCACGTAAAAAACCCCATATCACCTCATACAGACCTCACCTGACGTCATACCGACCAAATGACGTCACCCGCACCAAATGACGTCCGGCGCACCAAACGACGCAGAACGCCCCAAATCACGTAAAAAACACCATATCACCTCGTACCAACCTCTCCTGACGTCATACCGACCAAATGACGTCACCCGCACCAAATGACGTCCGGCGCACCAAATGACGCAGAACGCCCCAAATCACGTAAAAAACACCATATGACCTCATACAGACCTCACCTGACGTCATACCGACCAAATGACGTCACCCGCACCAAATGACGTCCGGCGCACCAAACGACGCAGAACGCCCCAAATCACGTAAAAAACCCCATATCACCTCATACAGACCTCACCTGACGTCATACCGACCAAATGACGTCACCCGCACCAAATGACGTCCGGCGCACCAAATGACGCAGAACGCCCCAAATCACGTAAAAAACACCATATCACCTCATACAGACCTCACCTGACGTCATACCGACCAAATGACGTCACCCGCACCAAATGACGTCCGGCGCACCAAACGACGCAGAACGCCCCAAATCACGTAAAAAACACCATATCACCTCATACAGACCTCACCAGACGTCATACCGACCAAATGACGTCACCCGCACCAAATGACGTCCGGCGCACCAAACGACGCAGAACGCCCCAAATCACGTAAAAAACACCATATCACCTCATACCAACCTCTCCTGACGTCATACCGACCAAATGACGTCACCCGCACCAAATGACGTCCGGCGCACCAAATGACGCAGAACGCCCCAAATCACGTAAAAAACACCATATGACCTCATACAGACCTCACCTGACGTCATACCGACCAAATGACGTCACCCGCACCAAATGACGTCCGGCGCACCAAACGACGCAGAACGCCCCAAATCACGTAAAAAACACCATATCACCTCATACAGACCTCACCTGACGTCATACCGACTAAATGACGTCACCCGCACCAAATGACGTCCGGCGCACCAAATGACGCAGAACGCCCCAAATCACGTAAAAAACCCCATATGACCTCATACAGACATCACCTGAGGTCATACCGACCAAATGACGTCACCCGCACCAAATGACGTCCGGCGCACCAAACGACGCAGAACGCCCCAAATCACGTAAAAAACACCATATCACCTCATACAGACCTCACCAGACGTCATACCGACCAAATGACGTCACCCGCACCAAATGACGTCCGGCGCACCAAACGACGCAGAACGCCCCAAATCACGTAAAAAACACCATATCACCTCATACCAACCTCTCCTGACGTCATACCGACCAAATGACGTCACCCGCACCAAATGACGTCCGGCGCACCAAATGACGCAGAACGCCCCAAATCACGTAAAAAACACCATATCACCTCATACAGACCTCACCTGACGTCATACCGACCAAATGACGTCACCCGCACCAAATGACGTCCGGCGCACCAAACGACGCAGAACGCCCCAAATCACGTAAAAAACACCATATCACCTCATACAGACCTCACCTGACGTCATACGGACTAAATGACGTCACCCGCACCAAATGACGTCCGGCGCACCAAATGACGCAGAACGCCCCAAATCACGTAAAAAACCCCATATGACCTCATACAGACATCACCTGACGTCATACCGACCAAATGACGTCACCCGCACCAAATGACGTCCGGCGCACCAAATGACGCAGAACGCCCCAAATCACGTAAAAAACCCCATATGAGCTCATACAGACCTCACCTGACGTCATACCGACCAAATGACGTCACCCGCACCAAATGACGTCCGGCGCACCAAATGACGCAGAACGCCCCAAATCACGTAAAAAACGCCATATCACCTCATACAGACCTCACCTGACGTCATACCGACCAAATGACGTCACCCGCACCAAATGACGTCCGGCGCACCAAACGACGCAGAACGCCCCAAATCAGGTAAAAAACACCATATCACCTCATACAGACCTCACCTGACGTCATACCGACCAAATGACGTCACTCGCACCAAATGACGTCCGGCGCACCAAAGGACGCAGAACGCCCCAAATCACGTAAAAAACACCATATCACCTCATACAGCCCTCACCTGACGTCATACCGACCAAATGACGTCACGCGCACCAAATGACGTCCGGCGCACCAAACGACGCAGAACGCCCCAAATCACGTAAAAAACCCCATATCACCTCATACAGACCTCACCTGACGTCATACCGACCAAATGACGTCACCCGCACCAAATGACGTCCGGCGCACCAAACGACGCAGAACGCCCCAAATCACGTAAAAAACCCCATATCACCTCATACAGACCTCACCTGACGTCATACCGACCAAATGACGTCACCCGCATCAAATGACGTCCGGCGCACCAAATGACGCAGAACGCCCCAAATCACGTAAAAAACACCATATCACCTCATACAGACCTCACCTGACGTCATACCGACCAAATGACGTCACCCGCACCAAATGACGTCCGGCGCACCAAACGACGCAGAACGCCCCAAATCACGTAAAAAACACGATATGACCTCATACAGACCTCACCTGACGTCATACCGACCAAATGACGTCACCCGCACCAAATGACGTCCGGCGCACCAAAGGACGCAGAACGCCCCAAATCACGTAAAAAACACCATATCACCTCATACAGACCTCACCTGACGTCATACCGACCAAATGACGTCACCCGCACCAAATGACGTCCGGCGCACCAAACGACGCAGAACGCCCCAAATCACGTAAAAAACACCATATCACCTCATACCAACCTCTCCTGACGTCATACCGACCAAATGACGTCACCCGCACCAAATGACGTCCGGCGCACCAAATGACGCAGAACGCCCCAAATCACGTAAAAAACACCATATGACCTCATACAGACCTCACCTGACGTCATACCGACCAAATGACGTCACCCGCACCAAATGACGTCCGGCGCACCAAACGACGCAGAACGCCCCAAATCACGTAAAAAACACCATATCACCTCATACAGACCTCACCTGACGTCATACCGACTAAATGACGTCACCCGCACCAAATGACGTCCGGCGCACCAAATGACGCAGAACGCCCCAAATCACGTAAAAAACCCCATATGACCTCATACAGACATCACCTGAGGTCATACCGACCAAATGACGTCACCCGCACCAAATGACGTCCGGCGCACCAAACGACGCAGAACGCCCCAAATCACGTAAAAAACACCATATCACCTCATACAGACCTCACCAGACGTCATACCGACCAAATGACGTCACCCGCACCAAATGACGTCCGGCGCACCAAACGACGCAGAACGCCCCAAATCACGTAAAAAACACCATATCACCTCATACCAACCTCTCCTGACGTCATACCGACCAAATGACGTCACCCGCACCAAATGACGTCCGGCGCACCAAATGACGCAGAACGCCCCAAATCACGTAAAAAACACCATATCACCTCATACAGACCTCACCTGACGTCATACCGACCAAATGACGTCACCCGCACCAAATGACGTCCGGCGCACCAAACGACGCAGAACGCCCCAAATCACGTAAAAAACACCATATCACCTCATACAGACCTCACCTGACGTCATACCGACTAAATGACGTCACCCGCACCAAATGACGTCCGGCGCACCAAATGACGCAGAACGCCCCAAATCACGTAAAAAACCCCATATGACCTCATACAGACATCACCTGACGTCATACCGACCAAATGACGTCACCCGCACCAAATGACGTCCGGCGCACCAAATGACGCAGAACGCCCCAAATCACGTAAAAAACCCCATATGAGCTCATACAGACCTCACCTGACGTCATACCGACCAAATGACGTCACCCGCACCAAATGACGTCCGGCGCACCAAATGACGCAGAACGCCCCAAATCACGTAAAAAACGCCATATCACCTCATACAGACCTCACCTGACGTCATACCGACCAAATGACGTCACCCGCACCAAATGACGTCCGGCGCACCAAACGACGCAGAACGCCCCAAATCAGGTAAAAAACACCATATCACCTCATACAGACCTCACCTGACGTCATACCGACCAAATGACGTCACTCGCACCAAATGACGTCCGGCGCACCAAAGGACGCAGAACGCCCCAAATCACGTAAAAAACACCATATCACCTCATACAGCCCTCACCTGACGTCATACCGACCAAATGACGTCACGCGCACCAAATGACGTCCGGCGCACCAAACGACGCAGAACGCCCCAAATCACGTAAAAAACCCCATATCACCTCATACAGACCTCACCTGACGTCATACCGACCAAATGACGTCACCCGCACCAAATGACGTCCGGCGCACCAAACGACGCAGAACGCCCCAAATCACGTAAAAAACCCCATATCACCTCATACAGACCTCACCTGACGTCATACCGACCAAATGACGTCACCCGCATCAAATGACGTCCGGCGCACCAAATGACGCAGAACGCCCCAAATCACGTAAAAAACACCATATCACCTCATACAGACCTCACCTGACGTCATACCGACCAAATGACGTCACCCGCACCAAATGACGTCCGGCGCACCAAACGACGCAGAACGCCCCAAATCACGTAAAAAACACGATATGACCTCATACAGACCTCACCTGACGTCATACCGACCAAATGACGTCACCCGCACCAAATGACGTCCGGCGCACCGAACGACGCAGAACGCCCCAAATCACGTAAAAAACACCATATCACCTCATACAGACCTCACCTGACGTCATACCGACCAAATGACGTCACCCGCACCAAATGACGTCCGGCACACCAAACGACGCAGAACGCCCCAAATCACGTAAAAAACACCATATCACCTCATACAGACCTCACCTGTCGTCATACCGACCAAATGACGTCACCCGCACGAAATGACGCCCGGCGCACCAAACGACGCAGAACGCCCCAAATCACATAAAAAACACCATATCACCTCATACAGACCTCACCTGACGTCATACCGACCAAATGACGTCACCCGCACCAAATGACGTCCGGCGCACCAAACGACGCAGAACGCCCCAAATCACGTAAAAAACACCATATCACCTCATACAGACCTCACCTGACGTCATACCGACCAAATGACGTCACGCGCACCAAATGACGTCCGGCGCACCAAACGACGCAGAACGCCCCAAATCACGTAAAAAACCCCATATCACCTCATACAGACCTCACCTGACGTCATACCGACCAAATGACGTCACCCGCACCAAATGACGTCCGGCGCACCAAACGACGCAGAACGCCCCAAATCACGTAAAAAACCCCATATCACCTCATATAGACCTCACCTGACGTCATACCGACCAAATGACGTCACCCGCACCAAAAGACGTCCGGCGCACCAAACGACGCAGAACGCCCCAAATCACGTAAAAAACACCATATCACCTCATACAGACCTCACCTGACGTCATACCGACCAAATGACGTCACCCGCACCAAATGACGTCCGGCGCACCAAAGGACGCAGAACGCCCCAAATCACGTAAAAAACACCATATCACCTCATACAGACCTCACCTGACGTCATACCGACCAAATGACGTCACCCGCACCACATGACGTCCGGCGCACCAAACGACGCAGAACGCCCCAAATCACGTAAAAAACACCATATCACCTCATACAAACCTCTCCTGACGTCATACCGACCAAATGACGTCACCCGCACCAAATGAAGTCTGGCGCACCAAATGACGCAGAACGCCCCAAATCACATAAAAAACACCATATCACCTCATACAGACCTCACCTGACGTCATACCGACCAAATGACGTCACCCGCACCAAATGACGTCCGGCGCACCAAAGGACGCAGAACGCCCCAAATCACGTAAAAAACACGATATGACCTCATACAGACCTCACCTGACGTCATACCGACCAAATGACGTCACCCGCACAAAATGACGTCCGGCGCACAAAACGACGCAGAACGCCCAAAATCACGTAAAAAACACCATATGACCTCATACAGATCTCACCTGACGTCATACCGACCAAATGACGTCACCCGCACCAAATGACGTCCGGCGCACCAAATGGCGCAGAACGCCCCAAATCACGTAAAAAACCCCATATGAGCTCATACAGACCTCACCTGACGTCATACCGACCAAATGACGTCACCCGCACCAAATGACGTCCGGCGCACCAAACGACGCAGAACGCCCCAAATCACGTAAAAAACACCATATCGTCTCATACAGACCTCACCTGACGTCATACCGACCAAATGACGTCACCCGCACCAAATGACGTCCGGCGCACCAAATGACGCAGAACACCCAAATCAAGTAAAAAACACCATATCACCTCATACAGACCTCACCTGACGTCATAACGACCAAATGACGTCACCCGCACCAAATGACGTCCGGCGCACCAAACGACGCAGAACGCCCCAAATCACGTAAAAAACACCTTATCACCTCATACAGACCTCACCTGACGTCATACCGACCAAATGACGTCACCCGCACCAAATGACGTCCGGCGCACCAAACGACGCAGAACGCCCCAAATCACGTAAAAAACCCCATATCACCTCATACAGACCTCACCTGACGTCATACCGACCAAATGACGTCACCCGCACCAAATGACGTCCGGCGCACCAAAGGACGCAGAACGCCCCAAATCACGTAAAAAACACCTTATCACCTCATACAGACCTCACCTGACGTCATACCGACCAAATGACGTCACCCGCACCAAATGACGTCCGGCGCACCAAATGACGCAGAACGCCCCAAATCACGTAAAAAACACCATATGACCTCATACAGACCTCACCTGACGTCATACCGACCAAATGACGTCACCCGCACCACATGACGTCCGGCGCACCAAATGACGCAGAACGCCCCAAATCACGTAAAAAACACCATATCACCTCATACAGACCTCACCTGACGTCATACCGACCAAATGACGTCACCCGCACCACATGACGTCCGGCGCACCAAATGACGCAGAACGCCCCAAATCACGTAAAAAACACCATATGAGCTCATACAGACCTCACCTGACGTCATACCGACCAAATGACGTCACCCGCACCAAATGACGTCCGGCGCACCAAACGACGCAGAACGCCCCAAATCACGTAAAAAACACCATATCACCTCATACAGACCTCACCTGACGTCATACCGACCAAATGACGTCACCCGCACCAAATGACGTCCGGCGCACCAAATGACGCAGAACGCCCCAAATCACGTAAAAAACCCCATGTGAGCTCATACAGACCTCACCTGACGTCATAACGACCAAATGACGTCACCCGCACCAAATGACGTCCGGCGCACCAAACGACGCAGAACGCCCCAAATCACGTAAAAAACACCTTATCACCTCATACAGACCTCACCTGACGTCATACCGACCAAATGACGTCACCCGCACCAAATGACGTCCGGCGCACCAAACGACGCAGAACGCCCCAAATCACGTAAAAAACCCCATATCACCTCATACAGACCTCACCTGACGTCATACCGACCAAATGACGTCACGCGCACCAAATGACGTCCGGCGCACCAAACGACGCAGAACGCCCCAAATCACGTAAAAAACCCCATATCACCTCATACAGACCTCACCTGACGTCATACCGACCAAATGACGTCACCCGCACCAAATGACGTCCGGCGCACCAAACGACGCAGAACGCCCCAAATCACGTAAAAAACCCCATATCACCTCATACAGACCTCACCTGACGTCATAACGACCAAATGACGTCACCCGCACCAAAAGACGTCCGGCGCACCAAACGACGCAGAACGCCCCAAATCACGTAAAAAACACCATATCACCTCATACAGACCTCACCTGACGTCATACCGACCAAATGACGTCACCCGCACCAAATGACGTCCGGCGCACCAAAGGACGCAGAACGCCCCAAATCACGTAAAAAACACCATATCACCTCATACAGACCTCACCTGACGTCATACCGACCAAATGACGTCACCCGCACCAAATGACGTCCGGCGCACCAAACGACGCAGAACGCCCCAAATCACGTAAAAAACACCATATCACCTCATACAAACCTCTCCTGACGTCATACCGACCAAATGACGTCACCCGCACCAAATGAAGTCTGGCGCACCAAATGACGCAGAACGCCCCAAATCACATAAAAAACACCATATCACCTCATACAGACCTCACCTGACGTCATACCGACCAAATGACGTCACCCGCACCAAATGACGTCCGGCGCACCAAAGGACGCAGAACGCCCCAAATCACGTAAAAAACACGATATGACCTCATACAGACCTCACCTGACGTCATACCGACCAAATGACATCACCCGCACCAAATGACGTCCGGAGCACCAAAGGAAGCAGAACGCCCCAAATCACGTAAAAAACACCATATCACCTCATACAGACCTCACCTGACGTCATACCGACCAAATGACGTCACCCGCACCAAATGACGTCCGGCGCACAAAACGACGCAGAACGCCCCAAATCACGTAAAAAACACCATATGACCTCATACAGATCTCACCTGACGTCATACCGACCAAATGACGTCACCCGCACCAATTGACGTCCGGCGCACCAAATGGCGCAGAACGCCCCAAATCACGTAAAAAACCCCATATGAGCTCATACAGACCTCACCTGACGTCATACCGACCAAAAGACGTCACCCGCACCAAATGACGTCCGGCGCACCAAACGACGCAGAACGCCCCAAATCACGTAAAAAACACCATATCACCTCATACAGACCTCACCTGACGTCATACCGACCAAATGACGTCACCCGCACCAAATGACGTCCGGCGCACCAAATGACGCAGAACGCCCCAAATCACGTAAAAAACCCCATGTGAGCTCATACAGACCTCACCTGACGTCATAACGACCAAATGACGTCACCCGCACCAAATGACGTCCGGCGCACCAAACGACGCAGAACGCCCCAAATCACGTAAAAAACACCTTATCACCTCATACAGACCTCACCTGACGTCATACCGACCAAATGACGTCACCCGCACCAAATGACGTCCGGCGCACCAAACGACGCAGAACGCCCCAAATCACGTAAAAAACCCCATATCACCTCATACAGACCTCACCTGACGTCATACCGACCAAATGACGTCACCCGCACCAAATGACGTCCGGCGCACCAAAGGACGCAGAACGCCCCAAATCACGTAAAAAACACCTTATCACCTCATACAGACCTCACCTGACGTCATACCGACCAAATGACGTCACCCGCACCAAATGACGTCCGGCGCACCAAATGACGCAGAACGCCCCAAATCACGTAAAAAACACCATATGACCTCATACAGACCTCACCTGACGTCATACCGACCAAATGACGTCACCCGCACCACATGACGTCCGGCGCACCAAATGACGCAGAACGCCCCAAATCACGTAAAAAACACCATATGAGCTCATACAGACCTCACCTGACGTCATACCGACCAAATGACGTCACCCGCACCAAATGACGTCCGGCGCACCAAACGACGCAGAACGCCCCAAATCACGTAAAAAACCCCATATCACCTCATACAGACCTCACCTGACGTCATACCGACCAAATGACGTCACCCGCACCAAATGACGTCCGGCGCACCAAACGACGCAGAACGCCCCAAATCACGTAAAAAACACCATATCACCTCATACAGACCTCACCTGACGTCATACCGACCAAATGACGTCACCCGCACCAAATGACGTCCGGCGCACCAAATGACGCAGAACGCCCCAAATCACGTAAAAAACACCTTATCACCTCATACAGACCTCACCTGACGTCATACCGACCAAATGACGTCACCCGCACCAAATGACGTCCGGCGCACCAAATGACGCAGAACGCCCCAAATCACGTAAAAAACACCATATCACCTCATACAGACCTCACCTGACGTCATACCGACCAAATGACGTCACCCGCACCACATGACGTCCGGCGCACCAAATGACGCAGAACGCCCCAAATCACGTAAAAAACACCATATGACCTCATACAGACCTCACCTGACGTCATACCGACCAAATGACGTCACCCGCACCAAATGACGTCCGGCGCACCAAACGACGCAGAACGCCCCAAAATCACGTAAAAAACACCATATCACCTCATACAGACCTCACCTGACGTCATACCGACCAAATGACGTCACCCGCACCAAATGACGTCCGGCGCACCAAATGACGCAGAACGCCCCAAATCACGTAAAAAACCCCATGTGAGCTCATACAGACCTCACCTGACGTCATAACGACAAATGACGTCACCCGCACCAAATGACGTCCGGCGCACCAAACGACGCAGAAGCCCCAAATCACGTAAAAAACACCTTATCACCTCATACAGACCTCACCTGACGTCATACCGACCAAATGACGTCACCCGCACCAAATGACGTCCGGCGCACCAAACGACGCAGAACGCCCCAAATCACGTAAAAAACCCCATATCACCTCATACAGACCTCACCTGACGTCATACCGACCAAATGACGTCACCCGCACCAAATGACGTCCGGCGCACCAAACGACGCAGAACGCCCCAAATCACGTAAAAAACACCATATCACCTCATACAGACCTCACCTGACGTCATACCGACCAAATGACGTCACCCGCACCAAATGACGTCCGGCGCACCAAACGACGCAGAACGCCCCAAATCACGTAAAAAACACCATATGACCTCATACAGACCTCACCTGACGTCATACCGACCAAATGACGTCACCCGCACCAAATGACGTCCGGCGCACCAAATGACGCAGAACGCCCCAAATCACGTAAAAAACACCATATGACCTCATACAGACCTCACCTGACGTCATACCGACCAAATGACGTCACCCGCACCAAATGACGTCCGGCGCACCAAATGACGCAGAACGCCCCAAATCACGTAAAAAACACCATATCACCTCATACAGACCTCACCTGACGTCATACCGACCAAATGACGTCACCCGCACCAAATGACGTCCGGCGCACCAAAGGACGCAGAACGCCCCAAATCACGTAAAAAACACCTTATCACCTCATACAGACCTCACCTGACGTCATACCGACCAAATGACGTCACCCGCACCAAATGACGTCCGGCGCACCAAATGACGCAGAACGCCCCAAATCACGTAAAAAACACCATATGACCTCATACAGACCTCACCTGACGTCATACCGACCAAATGACGTCACCCGCACCACATGACGTCCGGCGCACCAAATGACGCAGAACGCCCCAAATCACGTAAAAAACACCATATGAGCTCATACAGACCTCACCTGACGTCATACCGACCAAATGACGTCACCCGCACCAAATGACGTCCGGCGCACCAAACGACGCAGAACGCCCCAAATCACGTAAAAAACACCATATCACCTCATACAGACCTCACCTGACGTCATACCGACCAAATGACGTCACCCGCACCAAATGACGTCCGGCGCACCAAACGACGCAGAACGCCCCAAATCACGTAAAAAACACCATATCACCTAATACAGACCTCACCTGACGTCATACCGACCAAATGACGTCACCCGCACCAAATGACGTCCGGCGCACCAAATGACGCAGAACGCCCCAAATCACGTAAAAAACACCTTATCACCTCATACAGACCTCACCTGACGTCATACCGACCAAATGACGTCACCCGCACCAAATGACGTCCGGCGCACCAAATGACGCAGAACGCCCCAAATCACGTAAAAAACACCATATCACCTCATACAGACCTCACCTGACGTCATACCGACCAAATGACGTCACCCGCACCACATGACGTCCGGCGCACCAAATGACGCAGAACGCCCCAAATCACGTAAAAAACACCATATGAGCTCATACAGACCTCACCTGACGTCATACCGACCAAATGACGTCACCCGCACCAAATGACGTCCGGCGCACCAAACGACGCAGAACGCCCCAAATCACGTAAAAAACACCATATCACCTCATACAGACCTCACCTGACGTCATACCGACCAAATGACGTCACCCGCACCAAATGACGTCCGGCGCAGCAAACGACGCAGAACGCCCCAAATCACGTAAAAAACCCCATATGAGCTCATACAGACGTCACCTGACGTCATACCGACCAAATGACGTCACGCGCACCAAATGACGTCCGGCGCACCAAACGACGCAGAACGCCCCAAATCACGTAAAAAACACCATATCACCTCATACAGACCTCACCTGACGTCATACCGACCAAATGACGTCACCCGCACCAAATGACGTCCGGCGCACCAAACGACGCAGAACGCCCCAAATCACGTAAAAAACACCATATCACCTCATACAGACCTCACCTGACGACATACCGACCAAATGACGTCACCCGCACCAAATGACGTCCGGCGCACCAAATGACGCAGAACGCCCCAAATCACCTAAAAAAAACCATATCACCTCATACAGACCTCACCTGACGTCATACCGACCAAATGACGTCACACGCACCAAATGACGTCCGGCGCACCAAAGGACGCAGAACGCCCCAAATCACGTATAAAACACCATATCACCTCATACAAACCTCTCCTGACGTCATACCGACCAAATGACGTCACCCGCACCAAATGACGTCCAGCGCACCAAATGACGCAGAACGCCCCAAATCACGTAAAAAACACCATATCACCTCATACAGACCTCACCTGACGTCATACCGACCAAATGACGTCACCCGCACCAAATGACGTCCGGCGCACCAAATGACGCAGAACGCCCCAAATCACGTAAAAAACACCAAATCACCTCATACAGACCTCACCTGACGTCATACCGACCAAATGACGTCACCCGCACCAAATGACGTCCGGCGCACCAAATGACGCAGAACGCCCCAAATCACGTAAAAAACCCCATATGACCTCATACAGACCTCACCTGACGTCATACCGACCAAATGACGTCACCCGCACCAAATGACGTCCGGCGCACCAAACGACGCAGAACGCCCCAAATCACGTAAAAAACACCATATGACCTCATACAGACCTCACCTGACGTCATACCGACCAAATGACGTCACCCGCACCAAATGACGTCCGGCGCACCAAACGACGCAGAACGCCCCAAATCACGTAAAAAACACCATATCACCTCATACAGACCTCACCTGACGTCATACCGACCAAATGACGTCACCCGCACCAAATGACGTCCGGCGCACCAAATGACGCAGAACGCCCCAAATCACGTAAAAAACACCATATGACCTCATACAGACCTCACCTGACGTCATACCGACCAAATGACGTCACCCGCACCAAATGACGTCCGGCGCACCAAACGACGCAGAACGCCCCAAATCACGTAAAAAACACCATATCACCTCATACAGACCTCACCTGACGTCATACCGACCAAATGACGTCACGCGCACCAAATGACGTCCGGCGCACCAAACGACGCAGAACGCCCCAAATCACGTAAAAAACCCCATATCACCTCATACAGACCTCACCTGACGTCATACCGACCAAATGACGTCACCCGCACCAAATGACGTCCGGCGCACCAAACGACGCAGAACGCCCCAAATCACGTAAAAAACCCCATATCACCTCATACAGACCTCACCTGACGTCATACCGACCAAATGACGTCACCCGCACCAAATGACGTCCGGCGCACCAAATGACGCAGAACGCCCCAAATCACGTAAAAAACACCATATCACCTCATACAGACCTCACCTGACGTCATACCGACCAAATGACGTCACCCGCACCAAATGACGTCCGGCGCACCAAATGACGCAGAACGCCCCAAATCACGTAAAAAACACCATATCACCTCATACAGACCTCACCTGACGTCATACCGACCAAATGACGTCACCCGCACCAAATGGCGTCCGGCGCACCAAAGGACGCAGAACGCCCCAAATCACGTAAAAAACACCATATCACCTCATACAAACCTCTCCTGACGTCATACCGACCAAATGACGTCACCCGCACCAAATGACGTCCGGCGCACCAAAGGACGCAGAACGCCCCAAATCACGTAAAAAACACCTTATCACCTCATACAGACCTCACCTGACGTCATACCGACCAAATGACGTCACCCGCACCAAATGACGTCCGGCGCACCAAACGACGCAGAACGCCCCAAATCACGTAAAAAACACCATATGACCTCATACAGACCTCACCTGACGTCATACCGACCAAATGACGTCACCCGCACCAAATGACGTCCGGCGCACCAAACGACGCAGAACGCCCCAAATCACGTAAAAAACACCATATCACCTCATACAGACCTCACCTGACGTCATACCGACCAAATGACGTCACCCGCACCAAATGACGTCCGGCGCACCAAATGACGCAGAACGCCCCAAATCACGTAAAAAACACCATATCACCTCATACAGACCTCACCTGACGTCATACCGACCAAATGACGTCACCCGCACCAAATGACGTCCGGCGCACCAAATGACGCAGAACGCCCCAAATCACGTAAAAAACACCATATCACCTCATACAGACCTCACCTGACGTCATACCGACCAAATGACGTCACGCGCACCAAATGACGTCCGGCGCACCAAAGGACGCAGAACGCCCCAAATCACGTAAAAAACACCATATCACCTCATACAGACCTCACCTGACGTCATACCGACCAAATGACGTCACCCGCACCAAATGACGTCCGGCGCACCAAACGACGCAGAACGCCCCAAATCACGTAAAAAACACCATATCACCTCATACAGACCTCACCGGACGTCATACCGACCAAATGACGTCACCCGCACCAAATGACGTCCGGCGCACCAAATGACGCGGAACGCCCCAAATCACGTAAAAAACACCATATCACCTCATACAGACCTCACCTGACGTCATACCGACCAAATGACGTCACCCGCACCAAATGACGTCCGGCGCACCAAATGACGCAGAACGCCCCAAATCACGTAAAAAACACCATATCACCTCATACAGACCTCACCTGACGTCATACCGACCAAATGACGTCACCCGCACCACATGACGTCCGGCGCACCAAAGGACGCAGAACGCCCCAAATCACGTAAAAAACACCATATCACCTCATACAGACCTCACCTGACGTCATACCGACCAAATGACGTCACCCGCACCAAATGACGTCCGGCGCACCAAAGGACGCAGAACGCCCCAAATCACGTAAAAAACACCATATCACCTCATACAGACCTCACCTGACGTCATACCGACCAAATGACGTCACCCGCACCAAATGACGTCCGGCGCACCAAACGACGCAGAACGCCCCAAATCACGTAAAAAACACGATATGACCTCATACAGACCTCACCTGACGTCATACCGACCAAATGACGTCACCCGCACCAAATGACGTCCGGCGCACCAAACGACGCAGAACGCCCCAAATCACGTAAAAAACACCATATCACCTCATACAGACCTCACCTGACGTCATACCGACCAAATGACGTCACCCGCACCAAATGACGTCCGGCGCACCAAATGACGCAGAACGCCCCAAATCACGTAAAAAACCCCATATGAGCTCATACAGACCTCACCTGACGTCATACCGACCAAATGACGTCACCCGCACCAAAGGACGTCCGGCGCACCAAAGGACGCAGAACGCCCCAAATCACGTAAAAAACGCCATATCACCTCATACAGACCTCACCTGACGTCATACCGACCAAATGACGTCACCCGCACCAAATGACGTCCGGCGCACCAAAGGACGCAGAACGCCCCAAATCACGTAAAAAACACCATATGACCTCATACAGACCTCACCTGACGTCATACCGACCAAATGACGTCACCCGCACCAAATGACGTCCGGCGCACCAAATGACGCAGAACGCCCCAAATCACGTAAAAAACCCCATATGAGCTCATACAGACCTCACCTGACGTCATACCGACCAAATGACGTCACCCGCACCAAAGGACGTCCGGCGCAACAAACGACGCAGAACGCCCCAAATCACGTAAAAAACACCATATCACCTCATACAGACCTCACCTGACGTCATACCGACCAAATGACGTCACCCGCACCAAATGACGTCCGGCGCACCAAAGGACGCAGAACGCCCCAAATCACATAAAAAACACCATATCACCTCATACAGACCTCACCTGACGTCATACCGACCAAATGACGTCACCCGCACCAAATGACGTCCGGCGCACCAAAGGACGCAGAACGCCCCAAATCACGTAAAAAACCCCATATGACCTCATACAGACCTCACCTGACGTCATACCGACCAAATGACGTCACCCGCACCAAAGGACGTCCGGCGCACCAAAGGACGCAGAACGCCCCAAATCACGTAAAAAACGCCATATCACCTCATACAGACCTCACCTGACGTCATACCGACCAAATGACGTCACCCGCACCAAATGACGTCCGGCGCACCAAAGGACGCAGAACGCCCCAAATCACGTAAAAAACACCATATGACCTCATACAGACCTCACCTGACGTCATACCGACCAAATGACGTCACCCGCACCAAATGACGTCCGGCGCACCAAATGACGCAGAACGCCCCAAATCACGTAAAAAACCCCATATGAGCTCATACAGACCTCACCTGACGTCATACCGACCAAATGACGTCACCCGCACCAAATGACGTCCGGCGCAACAAACGACGCAGAACGCCCCAAATCACGTAAAAAACACCATATCACCTCATACAGACCTCACCTGACGTCATACCGACCAAATGACGTCACCCGCACCAAATGACGTCCGGCGCACCAAAGGACGCAGAACGCCCCAAATCACATAAAAAACACCATATCACCTCATACAGACCTCACCTGACGTCATACCGACCAAATGACGTCACCCGCACCAAATGACGTCCGGCGCACCAAAGGACGCAGAACGCCCCAAATCACGTAAAAAACCCCATATGACCTCATACATACCTCACCTGACGTCATACCGACCAAATGACGTCACCCGCACCAAATGACGTCCGGCGCACCAAAGGACGCAGAACGCCCCAAATCACGTAAAAAACACCAAATCACCTCATACAGACCTCACCTGACGTCATACCGACCAAATGACGTCACCCGCACCAAATGACGTCCGGCGCACCAAATGACGCAGAACGCCCCAAATCACGTAAAAAACACCATATGACCTCATACAGACCTCACCTGACGTCATACCGACCAAATGACGTCACCCGCACCAAATGACGTCCGGCGCACCAAATGACGCAGAACGCCCCAAATCATGTAAAAAACACCATATCACCTCATACAGACCTCACCTGACGTCATACCGACCAAATGACGTCACCCGCACCAAATGACGTCCGGCGCACCAAACGACGCAGAACGCCCCAAATCACATAAAAATCACCATATCACCTAATACAGACCTCACCTGACGTCATACCGACCAAATGACGTCACCCGCACCAAATGACGTCCGGCGCACCAAATGACGCAGAACGCCCCAAATCACGTATAAAACCCCATATGAGATCATACAGACCTCACCTGACGTCATACCGACCAAATGACGTCACCCGCACCAAATGACGTCCGGCGCACCAAACGACGCAGAACGCCCCAAATCACGTAAAAAACCCCATATCACCTCATACAGACCTCACCTGACGTCATACCGACCAAATGACGTCACCCGCACCAAATGACGTCAGGCGCACCAAACGACGCAGAACGCCCCAAATCACGTAAAAAACACCATATCACCTCATACAGACCTCACCTGACGTCATACCGACCAAATGACGTCACCCGCACCAAATGACGTCCGGCGCACCAAATGATGCAGAACGCCCCAAATCACGTAAAAAACACCATATGACCTCATACAGACCTCACCTGACGTCATACCGACCAAATGACGTCACCCGCACCAAATGACGTCCGGCGCACAAAATGACGCAGAACGCCCCAAATCACGTAAAAAACCCCATATGAGCTCATACAGACCTCACCTGACGTCATACCGACCAAATGACGTCACCCGCACCAAATGACGTCCGGCGCACCAAACGACGCAGAACGCCCCAAATCACGTAAAAAACACCATATCACCTCATACAGACCTCACCTGACGTCATACCGACCAAATGACGTCACCCGCACCAAATGACGTCCGGCGCACCAAATGACGCAGAACGCCCCAAATCACGTAAAAAACACCATATCACCTCATACAGACCTCACCTGACGTCATACCGACCAAATGACGTCACCCGCACCAAATGACGTCCGGCGCACCAAAGGACGCAGAACGCCCCAAATCACGTAAAAAACACCTTATCACCTCATACAGACCTCACCTGACGTCATACCGACCAAATGACGTCACCCGCACCAAATGACGTCCGGCGCACCAAACGACGCAGAACGCCCCAAATCACGTAAAAAACACCATATCACCTCATACAGACCTCACCTGACGTCATACCGACCAAATGACGTCACCCGCACCAAATGACGTCCGGCGCACCAAATGACGCAGAACGCCCCAAATCACGTAAAAAACACCATATCACCTCATACAGACCTCACCTGACGTCATACCGACCAAATGACGTCACCCGCACCAAATGACGTCCGGCGCACCAAACGACGCAGAACGCCCCAAATCACGTAAAAAACACCATATCACCTAATACAGACCTCACCTGACGTCATACCGACCAAATGACGTCACCCGCACCAAATGACGTCCGGCGCACCAAACGACGCAGAACGCCCCAAATCACATAAAAAACACCATATCACCTAATACAGACCTCACCTGACGTCATACCGACCAAATGACGTCACCCGCACCAAATGACGTCCGGCGCACCAAATGACGCAGAACGCCCCAAATCACGTAAAAAACACCATATCACCTCATACAGACCTCACCTGACGTCATACCGACCAAATGACGTCACCCGCACCAAATGACGTCCGGCGCACCAAAGGACGCAGAACGCCCCAAATCACGTAAAAAACACCTTATCACCTCATACAGACCTCACCTGACGTCATACCGACCAAATGACGTCACCCGCACCAAATGACGTCCGGCGCACACAAACGACGCAGAACGCCCCAAATCACGTAAAAAACACCATATCACCTCATACAGACCTCACCTGACGTCATACCGACCAAATGACGTCACCCGCACCAAATGACGTCCGGCGCACCAAATGACGCAGAACGCCCCAAATCACGTAAAAAACACCATATCACCTCATAAAGACCTCACCTGACGTCATACCGACCAAATGACGTCACCCGCACCAAATGACGTCCGGCGCACCAAACGACGCAGAACGCCCCAAATCACGTAAAAAACACCATATCACCTAATACAGACCTCACCTGACGTCATACCGACCAAATGACGTCACCCGCACCAAATGACGTCCGGCGCACCAAACGACGCAGAACGCCCCAAATCACATAAAAAACACCATATCACCTAATACAGACCTCACCTGACGTCATACCGACCAAATGACGTCACCCGCACCAAATGACGTCCGGCGCACCAAATGACGCAGAACGCCCCAAATCACGTAAAAAACACCATATCACCTCATACAGACCTCACCTGACGTCATACCGACCAAATGACGTCATCCGCACCAAATGACGCCCGGCGCACCAAAGGACGCAAAACGCCCCAAATCACGTAAAAAACACCATATCACCTCATACAGACGTCACCTGACGTCATACCGACCAAATGACGTCACCCGCACCAAATGACGTCCGGCGCACCAAAGGACGCAGAACGCCCCAAATCACGTAAAAAACACCATATGACCTCATACAGACCTCACCTGACGTCATACCGACCAAATGACGTCACCCCGCACCAAATGACATCCGGCGCACCAAAGGACGCAGAACGCCCCAAATCACGTAAAAAACACCATATCACCTCATACAGACCTCACCTGACGTCATACCGACCAAATGACGTCACCCGCACCAAATGACGTCCGGCGCACCAAAGGACGCAGAACGCCCCAAATCACGTAAAAAACACCATATCACCTCATACAGACCTCACCTGACGTCATACCGACCAAATGACGTCACCCGCACCAAATGACGTCCGGCGCACCAAAGGACGCAGAACGCCCCAAATCACGTAAAAAACACCATATCACCTCATACAGACCTCACCTGACGTCATACCGACCAAATGACGTCATCCGCACCAAATGACGTCCGGCGCACCAAAGGACGCAAAACGCCCCAAATCACGTAAAAAACACCATATCACCTCATACAGACGTCACCTGACGTCATACCGACCAAATGACGTCACCCGCACCAAATGACGTCCGGCGCACCAAAGGACGCAGAACGCCCCAAATCACGTAAAAAACACCATATGACCTCATACAGACCTCACCTGACGTCATACCGACCAAATGACGTCACCCCGCACCAAATGACGTCCGGCGCACCAAAGGACGCAGAACGCCCCAAATCACGTAAAAAACACCATATCACCTCATACAGACCTCACCTGACGTCATACCGACCAAATGACGTCACCCGCACCAAATGACGTCCGGCGCACCAAAGGACGCAGAACGCCCCAAATCACGTAAAAAACACCATATCACCTCATACAGACCTCACCTGACGTCATACCGACCAAATGACGTCACCCGCACCAAATGACGTCCGGCGCACCAAAGGACGCAGAACGCCCCAAATCACGTAAAAAACACCATATGACCTCATACAGACCTCACCTGACGTCATACCGACCTAATGACGTCACCCGCACCAAATGACGTCCGGCGCACCAAATGACGCAGAACGCCCCAAATCACGTAAAAAACACCATATCACCTCATACAGACCTCACCTGACGTCATACCGACCAAATGACGTCACCCGCACCAAATGACGTCCGGCGCACCAAATGACGCAGAACGCCCCAAATCACGTAAAAAACACCATATGACCTCATACAGACCTCACCTGACGTCATACCGACCAAATGACGTCACCCGCACCAAATGACGTCCGGCGCACCAAAGGACGCAGAACGCCCCAAATCACGTAAAAAACACCATATCACCTCATACAGACCTCACCTGACGTCATGCTGACCAAATGACGTCACCCCGCACCAAATGACGTCCGGCGCACCAAATGACGCAGAACGCCCCAAATCATGTAAAAAACGCCATATCACCTCATACAGACCTCACCTGACGTCATACCGACCAAATGACGTCACCCGCACCAAATGACGTCCGGCGCACCAAAGGACGCAGAACGCCCCAAATCACGTAAAAAACACCATATGACCTCATACAGACCTCACCTGACGTCATACCGACCAAATGACGTCACCCGCACCAAATGACGTCCGGCGCACCAAGTGACGCAGAACGCCCCAAATCACGTAAAAAACACCATATCACCTCATACAGACCTCACCTGACGTCATACCGACCAAATGATGTCACCCGCACCAAATGACGTCCGGCGCACCAAATGACGCAGAACGCCCCAAATCACGTAAAAAACACCATATCACCTCATACAGACCTCACCTGACGTCATACCGACCAAATGACGTCACCCGCACCAAATGACGTCCGGCGCTCCAAAGGACGCAGAACGCCCCAAATCATGTAAAAAACACCATATGACCTCATACAGACCTCACCTGACGTCATACCGACCAAATGACGTCACCCGCACCAAATGACGTCCGGCGCACCAAAGGACGCAGAACGCCCCAAATCACGTAAAAAACACCATATCACCTCATACAGACCTCACCTGACGTCATACCGACCAAATGACATCACCCGCACCAAATGACGTTCGGCGCACCAAATGACGCAGAACGCCCCAAATCACGTAAAATACACCATATGACCTCATACAGACCTCACCTGACGTCATACCGACCAAATGACGTCACCCGCACCAAATGACGTCTGGCGCACCAAAGGACGCAGAACGCCCCAAATCTTGTAAAAATCATCTTATGACCTTTATCAGACCTCACCTGACGTCATACCGACCAAATGACGTCACCCGCACCAAATGACGTCCGGCGCACCAAACGACGCAGAACGCCCCAAATCACGTAAAAAACATCATATCACCTCATACAGACCTCACCTGACGTCATACCGACCAAACGACGTCACCCGCACCAAATGACGTCCGGCGCACCAAATGACGCAGAACGCCCCAAATCACGTAAAAAACACCATATCACCTCATACAGACCTCACCTGACGTCATACCGACCAAATGACGTCACCCGCACCAAATGACGTCCGGCGCACCAAATGACGCAGAACGCCCCAAATCACGTAAAAAACACCATATGACCTCATACAGACCTCACCTGACGTCATACCGACCCAATGACGTCACCCGCACCAAATGACGTCCGGCGCACCAAATGACGCAGAACGCCCCAAATCACATAAAAAACACCATATGACCTGATACAGACCTCACCTGACGTCATACCGACCAAATGACGTCCGGCGCACCAAATGACGTCCGGCGCACCAAATGACGCAGAACGCCCCAAATCACGTAAAAAACACCATATGACCTCATACAGACCTCACCTGACGTCATACCGACCAAATGACGTCACCCGCACCAAATGACGTCCGGCGCACCAAAGGACGCAGAACGCCCCAAATCACGTAAAAAACACCATATCACCTCATACAGACCTCACCTGACGTCATACCGACCAAATGACGTCACCCGCACCTAATGACGTCCGGCGCACCAAATGACGCAGAACGCCCCAAATCACGTAAAAAACACCATATGACCTCATACAGACCTCACCTGACGTCATACCGACCAAATGACGTCACCCCGCACCAAATGACGTCCGGCGCACCAAATGACGCAGAACGCCCCAAATCACGTAAAAAACACCATATGACCTTATACAGACCTCACCTGACGTCATTCTGACCAAATGACGTCACCCGCACCAAATGACGTCCGGCGCTTCAAAGGACGCAGAACGCCCCAAATCACGTAAAAAACACCATATCACCTCATACAGACCTCACCTGACGTCATACCGACCAAACGACGTCACCCGCACCAAATGACGTCCGGCGCACCAAATGACGCAGAACGCCCCAAATCACGTAAAAAACACCATATCACCTCATACAGACCTCACCTGACGTCATACCGACCAAATGACGTCACCCGCACCAAATGACGTCCGGCGCACCAAATGACGCAGAACGCCCCAAATCACGTAAAAAACACCATATCACCTCATACAGACCTCACCTGACGTCATACCGACCAAATGACGTCACCCGCACCAAATGACGTCCGGCGCACCAAATGACGCAGAACGCCCCAAATCACGTAAAAAACACCATATGACCTTATACAGACCTCACCTGACGTCATTCTGACCAAATGACGTCACCCGCACCAAATGACGTCCGGCGCTTCAAAGGACGCAGAACGCCCCAAATCACGTAAAAAACACCATATCACCTCATACAGACCTCACCTGACGTCATACCGACCAAATGACGTCACCCGCACCAAATGACGTCCGGCGCACCAAATGACGCAGAACGCCCCAAATCACGTAAAAACACCATATCACCTCATACAGACCTCACCTGACGTCATACCGACCAAATGACGTCACCCGCATCAAATGACGTCCGGCGCACCAAATGACGCAGAACGCCCCAAATCACGTAAAAAACCCCATATCACCTCATACAGAGCTCACCTGACGTCATACCGACCAAATGACGTCACCCGCACCAAATGACGTCCGGCGCACCAAATGACGCAGAACGCCCCAAATCACGTAAAAAACACCTTATGACCTTATACAGACCTCACCTGACGTCATACCGACCAAATGACGTCACCCGCACCAAATGACGTCCGGCGCACCAAAGGACGCAGAACGCCCCAAATCACGTAAAAAACACCATATCACCTCATACAGACCTCACCTGATGTCATACCGACCAAATGACGTCACCCGCACCAAATGACGTCCGGCGCACGAAAGGACGCAGTACGCCCCAAATCACGTAAAAAACACCATATGACCTCATACAGACCTCACCTGACGTCATACCGACCAAATGACGTCACCCGCACCAAATGACGTCCGGCGCACCAAATGACGCAGAACGCCCCAAATCACATAAAAAACACCATATCACCTCATACAGACCTCACCTGACGTCATACCGACCAAATGACATCACCCGCACCAAATGACCACCGGCGCACCAAATGACGCAGAACGCCCCAAATCACGTAAAAAACACCATATCACCTCATACAGACCTCACCTGACGTCATACCGACCAAATGACGTCACCCGCACCAAATGACGTCCGGCGCACCAAAGGACGCAGAACGCCCCAAATCACGTAAAAAACACCATATCACCTCATACAGACCTCACCTGACGTCATACCGACCAAATGACGTCACCCGCACCAAATGACGTCACCCGCACCAAATGACACAGAACGCCCCACATCACGTAAAAAACACCATATCACCTCATACAGACCTCACCTGACGTCATACCGACCAAATGACGTCACCCACACCAAATGACGTCCGGCGCACCAAAGGACGCAGAACGCCCCAAATCACGTAAAAAACACCATATCACCTCATACAGACCTCACCTGACGTCATACCGACCAAATGACGTCACCCCGCACCAAATGACGTCCGGTGCACCAAAGGACGCAGAACGCCCCAAATCACGTAAAAAACACCATATCACCTCATATAGACCTCACCTGATGTCATACTGACAAAATGACGTCACCCGCACCAAATGACGTCCGGCGCACCAAAGGACGCAGAACGCCCCAAATCACGTAAAAAACACCATATGACCTCAGACAGACCTCACCTGACGTCATACCGACCAAATGACGTCACCCGCACCAAATGACGTCTGGCGCACCAAATGACGCAGAACGCCCCAAATCACGTAAAAAACACCATATCACCTCATACAGACCTCACCTGACGTCATACCGACCAAATGACGTCACCCGCACCAAATGACGTCCGGCGCACCAAAGGACGCAGAACGCCCCAAATCACGTAAAAAACACCATATCACCTCATACAGACCTCACCCGACGTCATACCGACCAAATGACGTCACCCGCACCAAATGACGTCCGGCGCACCAAAGGACGCAGAACGCCCCAAATCACGTAAAAAACACCATATCACCTCATACATACCTCACCTGACATCATACCGACCAAATGACGTCACCCGCACCAAATGACGTCCGGCGCACCAAATGACATAGAACGCCCCACATCACGTAAAAAACACCATATCACCTCATACAGACCTCACCTGACGTCATACCGACCAAATGACGTCACCTGCACCAAATGACGTCCGGCACGCCAAATGACGCAGAACGCCCCAAATCACGTAAAAAACACCATATGACCTCATACAGACACCTCACCTGACGTCATACCGACCAAATGACGTCACCCGCACCAAATGACGTCCGGCGCACCAAAGGACGCAGAACGCCCCAAATCACGTAAAAAACACCATATCACCTCATACAGACCTCACCTGACGTCATACCGACCAAATGACGTCACCCGCACCAAATGACCACCGGCGCACCAAATGACGCAGAACGCCCCCAATCACGTAAAAAACACCATATCACCTCATACAGACCTCACCTGACGTCATACCGACCAAATGACGTCACCCGCACCAAATGACGTCCCGCGCACCAAATGACACAGAACGCCCCACATCACGTAAAAAACACCATATCACCTCATACAGACCTCACCTGACGTCATACCGACCAAATGACGTCACCCGCACCAAATGACGTCCGGCGCACCAAAGGACGCAGAACGCCCCAAATCACGTAAAAAACACCATATCACCTCATACAGACCTCACCTGACGTCATACCGACCAAATGACGTCACCCGCACCAAATGACGTCCGGCGCACCAAATGACACAGAACGCCCTACATCACGTAAAAAACACCATATCACCTCATACAGACCTCACCTGACGTCATACCGACCAAATGACGTCACCCGCACCAAATGACGTCCGGCGCACCAAAGGACGCAGAACTCCCCAAATCACGTAAAAAACACCATATCACCTCATACAGACCTCACCTGATGTCATACTGACAAAATGACGTCACCCGCACCAAATGACGTCCGGCGCACGAAAGGACGCAGAACGCCCCAAATCACGTAAAAAACACCATATGACCTCATACAGACCTCACCTGACGTCATACCGACCAAATGACGTCACCCGCACCAAATGACGTCCCGCGCACCAAATGACGCAGAACGCCCCACATCACGTAAAAAACACCATATCACCTCATACAGACCTCACCTGACGTCATACCGACCAAATGACGTCACCTGCACCAAATGACGTCCGGCGCACCAAATGACGCAGAACGCCCAAAATCACGTAAAAAACACCATATGACCTCATACAGACACCTCACCTGACGTCATACCGACCAAATGACGTCACCCGCACCAAATGACGTCCGGCGCACCAAATGACGCAGAACGCCCCAAATCACGTAAAAAACACCATATCACCTCATACAGACCTCACCTGACGTCATACCGACCAAATGACGTCACCCGCACCAAATGACGTCTGGCGCACCAAATGACGCAGAACGCCCCAAATCACATAAAAAACACCATATCACCTGATACAGACCTCACCTGACGTCATACCGACCAAATGACGTCACCCGCACCAAATGACGTCCGGCGCACCAAATGACGCAGAACGTAACAAATCACGAAAAAAACACCACATGACCTCATACAGACCTCACCTGACGTCATACCGACCAAATGACGTCACCCGCACCAAATGACGTCCGGCGCACCAAAGGACGCAGAACGCCCCAAATCACGTAAAAAACACCATATAACCTCATACAGACCTCACCTGACGTCATACCGACCAAATGACGTCACCCGCACCAAATGACGTCCGGCGCATCAAATGAAGCAGAACGTAACAAATCACGAAAAAAACACCACATGACCTCATACAGACCTCACCTGATGTCATACCGACCAAATGACGTCACCCGCACCAAATGACGTCCGGCGCACCAAAGGACGCAGAACGCCCCAAATCACGTAAAAAACACCATATCACCTCATACAGACCTCACCTGACGTCATACCGACCAAATGACGTCACCCGCACCAAATGACGTCCGGCGCACCAAATGACGCAGAACGCCCCAAATCACGTAAAAAACACCATATCACCTCATACAGACCTCACCTGACGTCATACCGACCAAATGATGTTACGCACACAAAAATGACGTCCGGCGAACCAAAGGACGCAGAACGCCCCAAATCACGTAAAAAACACCATATGACCTCATACAGACCTCACCTGACGTCATACCGACCAAATGACGTCACCCGCACCAAATGACGTCCGGCGCACCAAAGGACGCAGAACGCCCCAAATCACGCAAAAAACACCATATCACCTCATACAGACCTCACCTGACGTCATACCGACCAAACGACGTCACCCGCACCAAATGACGTCCGGCGCACCAAAGGACGCAGAACGCCCCAAATCACGTAAAAAACACCATATGACCTCATACAGACCTCACCTGACATCATACCGACCAAATGACGTCACCCGCACCAAATGACGTCCGGCGCACCAAATGACGCAGAACGCCCCAAATCACGTAAAAAACACCATATCACCTCATACAGACCTCACCTGACGTCATACCGACCAAATGATGTCACCCGCACCAAATGACGTCCGGCGCACCAAATGACGCGGAACGCCCCAAATCACGTAAAAAACACCATATCACCTCATACAGACCTCACCTGACGTCATACCGACCAAATGACGTCACCCGCACCAAATGACGTCTGGCGCACCAAATGACGCAGTACGCCCCAAATCACGTTAAAAACACCATATGACCTCATACAGACCTCACCTGACGTCATACCGACCAAATGACGTCACCCGCACCAAATGACGTCCCGCGCACCAAATGACACAGAACGCCCCACATCACGTAAAAAACACCATATCACCTCATACAGACCTCACCTGACGTCATACCGACCAAATGACGTCACCCGCACCAAATGACGTCCGGCGCACCAAAGGACGCAGAACGCCCCAAATCACGTAAAAAACACCATATGACCTCATACAGACCTCACCTGACGTCATACCTAACAAATGACGTCACCCGCACCAAATGACGTCCGGCGCACCAAAGAACGCAGAACGCCCCAAATCACGTAAAAAACACCATATGACCTCATACAGACCTCACCTGACGTCATACCGACCAAATGATGTCAAGCACACCAAATGACGTCCGGCGCACCAAACGACGCAGAACGCCCAAAATCACGTAAAAAACACCATATGACCTCATACAGACCTCACCTGACGTCATACCGACCAAATGATGTCAAGCACACCAAATGACGTCCGGCGCACCAAACGACGCAGAACGCCCAAAATCACGTAAAAAACACCATATCACCTCATACAGACCTCACCTGACGTCATACCGACCAAATGACATCACCCGCACCAAATGACGTCCGGCGCAACAAATGACGCAGAACGCCCCAAATCACGCAAAAAACACCATATCACCTCATACAGACCTCACCTGACGTCATACCGACCAAATGATGTTACGCACACAAAAATGACGTCCGGCGCACCAAATGACACAGAACGCCCCAAATCACGTAAAAAACACCATATGACCTCACACATACCTCACCTGACGTCATACCGACCAAATGACGTCACCCGCACCAAATGACGTCCGGCGCACCAAAGGACGCAGAATGCCCCAAATCACGTAAAAAACACCATATGACCTCATACAGACCTCACCTGACGTCATACCGACCAAATGACGTCACCCGCACCAAATGACGTCCGGCGCACCAAGTGACGCAGAACGCCCCAAATCATGTAAAAAACAACATATGACCTCAAAAAGACCACCTGACGTCATACCGACCAAATGACGTCACCCGCACCAAATGACGTCCGGCGCACCAAAGGACGCAGAACGCCCCAAATCACGTAAAAAACACCTTTTGACCTTATACAGACCTCACCTGACGTCATTCTGACCAAATGACGTCACCCGCACCAAATGACGTCCGGCGCACCAAAGGACGCAGAACGCCCCAAATCACGTTAAAATCACCATATCACCTCATACAGACCTCACCTGACGTCATACCGACCAAATGACGTCTCCCGCACCAAATGACGTCCGGCGCACCAAAGGACGCAGAACGCCCCAAATCACGTAAAAAACACCATATCACCTCATACAGACCTCACCTGACGTCATACCGACCAAATGACGTCACCCGCACCAAATGACGTCTGGCGCACCAAAGGACGCAGAACGCCCCAAATCACGTTAAAAACACCATATGACCTCATACAGACCTCACCTGACGTCATACCGACCAAATGACGTCACCCGCACCAAATGACGTCCGGCGCATTAAAGGACGCAGAACGCCCCAAATCACGTAAAAAACACCATATCACCTCATACAGACCTCACCTGACGTCATACCGACCAAATGACGTCACCCGCACCAAATGACGTCCGGCGCACCAAAGGACGCAGAACGCCCCAAATCACGTAAAAAACACCATATCACCTCATACAGACCTCACCTGACGTCATACCGACCAAATGACGTCACCCGCACCAAATGACGTCCGGCGCACCAAACGACGCAGAACGCCCCAAATCACGAAAAAAACACCATATCACCTCATACAGACCTCACCTGACGTCATACCGACCAAATGACATCACCCGCACCAAATGACGTCCGGCGCACCAAATGACGCAGAACGCCCCAAATCACGTAAAAAACACCATATCACCTCATACAGACCTCACCTGACGTCATACCGACCAAATGACATCACCCGCACCATATGACGTCCGGCGCACCAAAGGACGCAGAACGCCCCAAATCACGTAAAAAACACCATATGACCTCATACAGACCTCACCTGACGTCATACCGACCAAATGACGTCACCCGCACCAAATGACGTCCCGCGCACCAAATGACACAGAACGCCCCACATCACGTAAAAAACACCATATCACCTCATACAGACCTCACCTGACGTCATACCGACCAAATGACGTCACCCGCACCAAATGACGTCCGGCGCACCAAAGGACGCAGAACGCCCCAAATCACGTAAAAAACACCATATCACCTCATACAGACCTCACCTGACGTCATACCTAACAAATGACGTCACCCGCACCAAATGACGTCCGGCGCACCAAAGAACGCAGAACGCCCCAAATCACGTAAAAAACACCATATGACCTCATACAGACCTCACCTGACGTCATACCGACCAAATGATGTCAAGCACACCAAATGACGTCCGGCGCACCAAACGACGCAGAACGCCCAAAATCACGTAAAAAACACCATATCACCTCATACAGACCTCACCTGACGTCATACCGACCAAATGACATCACCCGCACCAAATGACGTCCGGCGCACCAAATGACGCAGAACGCCCCAAATCACGCAAAAAACACCATATCACCTCATACAGACCTCACCTGACGTCATACCGACCAAATGATGTTACGCACACAAAAATGACGTCCGGCGCACCAAATGACACAGAACGCCCCAAATCACGTAAAAAACACCATATCACCTCACACATACCTCACCTGACGTCATACCGACCAAATGACGTCACCCGCACCAAATGACGTCCGGCGCACCAAGTGACGCAGAACGCCCCAAATCATGTAAAAAACACCATATGACCTCAAAAAGACCACCTGACGTCATACCGACCAAATGACGTCACCCGCACCAAATGACGTCCGGCGCACCAAAGGACGCAGAACGCCCCAAATCACGTAAAAAACACCTTTTGACCTTATACAGACCTCACCTGACGTCATTCTGACCAAATGACGTCACCCGCACCAAATGACGTCCGGAGCACCAAATGACGCAGAACGCCCCAAATCACGTTAAAATCACCATATCACCTCATACAGACCTCACCTGACGTCATACCGACCAAATGACGTCACCCGCACCAAATGACGTCCGGCGCACCAAAGGACGCAGAACGCCCCAAATCACGCAAAAAACACCATATCACCTCATACAGACCTCACCTGACGTCATACCGACCAAACGACGTCACCCGCACCAAATGACGTCCGGCGCACCAAAGGACGCAGAACGCCCCAAATCACGTAAAAAACACCATATGACCTCATACAGACCTCACCTGACATCATACCGACCAAATGACGTCACCCGCACCAAATGACGTCCGGCCCACCAAAGGACGCAGAACGCCCCAAATCACGTAAAAAACACCATATCACCTCATACAGACCTCACCTGACGTCATACCGACCAAATGATGTCACCCGCACCAAATGACGTCCGGCGCACCAAATGACGCGGAACGCCCCAAATCACGTAAAAAACACCATATCACCTCATACAGACCTCACCTGACGTCATACCGACCAAATGACGTCACCCGCACCAAATGACGTCTGGCGCACCAAATGACGCAGTACGCCCCAAATCACGTTAAAAACACCATATGACCTCATACAGACCTCACCTGACGTCATACCGACCAAATGACGTCACCCGCACCAAATGACGTCCCGCGCACCAAATGACACAGAACGCCCCACATCACGTAAAAAACACCATATCACCTCATACAGACCTCACCTGACGTCATACCGACCAAATGACGTCACCCGCACCAAATGACGTCCGGCGCACCAAAGGACGCAGAACGCCCCAAATCACGTAAAAAACACCATATGACCTCATACAGACCTCACCTGACGTCATACCTAACAAATGACGTCACCCGCACCAAATGACGTCCGGCGCACCAAAGAACGCAGAACGCCCCAAATCACGTAAAAAACACCATATGACCTCATACAGACCTCACCTGACGTCATACCGACCAAATGATGTCAAGCACACCAAATGACGTCCGGCGCACCAAACGACGCAGAACGCCCAAAATCACGTAAAAAACACCATATGACCTCATACAGACCTCACCTGACGTCATACCGACCAAATGATGTCAAGCACACCAAATGACGTCCGGCGCACCAAACGACGCAGAACGCCCAAAATCACGTAAAAAACACCATATCACCTCATACAGACCTCACCTGACGTCATACCGACCAAATGACATCACCCGCACCAAATGACGTCCGGCGCAACAAATGACGCAGAACGCCCCAAATCACGCAAAAAACACCATATCACCTCATACAGACCTCACCTGACGTCATACCGACCAAATGATGTTACGCACACAAAAATGACGTCCGGCGCACCAAATGACACAGAACGCCCCAAATCACGTAAAAAACACCATATGACCTCACACATACCTCACCTGACGTCATACCGACCAAATGACGTCACCCGCACCAAATGACGTCCGGCGCACCAAAGGACGCAGAATGCCCCAAATCACGTAAAAAACACCATATGACCTCATACAGACCTCACCTGACGTCATACCGACCAAATGACGTCACCCGCACCAAATGACGTCCGGCGCACCAAGTGACGCAGAACGCCCCAAATCATGTAAAAAACAACATATGACCTCAAAAAGACCACCTGACGTCATACCGACCAAATGACGTCACCCGCACCAAATGACGTCCGGCGCACCAAAGGACGCAGAACGCCCCAAATCACGTAAAAAACACCTTTTGACCTTATACAGACCTCACCTGACGTCATTCTGACCAAATGACGTCACCCGCACCAAATGACGTCCGGCGCACCAAAGGACGCAGAACGCCCCAAATCACGTTAAAATCACCATATCACCTCATACAGACCTCACCTGACGTCATACCGACCAAATGACGTCTCCCGCACCAAATGACGTCCGGCGCACCAAAGGACGCAGAACGCCCCAAATCACGTAAAAAACACCATATCACCTCATACAGACCTCACCTGACGTCATACCGACCAAATGACGTCACCCGCACCAAATGACGTCTGGCGCACCAAAGGACGCAGAACGCCCCAAATCACGTTAAAAACACCATATGACCTCATACAGACCTCACCTGACGTCATACCGACCAAATGACGTCACCCGCACCAAATGACGTCCGGCGCATTAAAGGACGCAGAACGCCCCAAATCACGTAAAAAACACCATATCACCTCATACAGACCTCACCTGACGTCATACCGACCAAATGACGTCACCCGCACCAAATGACGTCCGGCGCACCAAAGGACGCAGAACGCCCCAAATCACGTAAAAAACGCCATATCACCTCATACAGACCTCACCTGACGTCATACCGACCAAATGACGTCACCCGCACCAAATGACGTCCGGCGCACCAAACGACGCAGAACGCCCCAAATCACGAAAAAAACACCATATCACCTCATACAGACCTCACCTGACGTCATACCGACCAAATGACATCACCCGCACCAAATGACGTCCGGCGCACCAAATGACGCAGAACGCCCCAAATCACGTAAAAAACACCATATCACCTCATACAGACCTCACCTGACGTCATACCGACCAAATGACATCACCCGCACCATATGACGTCCGGCGCACCAAAGGACGCAGAACGCCCCAAATCACGTAAAAAACACCATATGACCTCATACAGACCTCACCTGACGTCATACCGACCAAATGACGTCACCCGCACCAAATGACGTCCCGCGCAACAAATGACACAGAACGCCCCACATCACGTAAAAAACACCATATCACCTCATACAGACCTCACCTGACGTCATACCGACCAAATGACGTCACCCGCACCAAATGACGTCCGGCGCACCAAAGGACGCAGAACGCCCCAAATCACGTAAAAAACACCATATCACCTCATACAGACCTCACCTGACGTCATACCTAACAAATGACGTCACCCGCACCAAATGACGTCCGGCGCACCAAAGAACGCAGAACGCCCCAAATCACGTAAAAAACACCATATGACCTCATACAGACCTCACCTGACGTCATACCGACCAAATGATGTCAAGCACACCAAATGACGTCCGGCGCACCAAACGACGCAGAACGCCCAAAATCACGTAAAAAACACCATATCACCTCATACAGACCTCACCTGACGTCATACCGACCAAATGACATCACCCGCACCAAATGACGTCCGGCGCACCAAATGACGCAGAACGCCCCAAATCACGCAAAAAACACCATATCACCTCATACAGACCTCACCTGACGTCATACCGACCAAATGATGTTACGCACACAAAAATGACGTCCGGCGCACCAAATGACACAGAACGCCCCAAATCACGTAAAAAACACCATATCACCTCACACATACCTCACCTGACGTCATACCGACCAAATGACGTCACCCGCACCAAATGACGTCCGGCGCACCAAGTGACGCAGAACGCCCCAAATCATGTAAAAAACACCATATGACCTCAAAAAGACCACCTGACGTCATACCGACCAAATGACGTCACCCGCACCAAATGACGTCCGGCGCACCAAAGGACGCAGAACGCCCCAAATCACGTAAAAAACACCTTTTGACCTTATACAGACCTCACCTGACGTCATTCTGACCAAATGACGTCACCCGCACCAAATGACGTCCGGAGCACCAAATGACGCAGAACGCCCCAAATCACGTTAAAATCACCATATCACCTCATACAGACCTCACCTGACGTCATACCGACCAAATGACGTCTCCCGCACCAAATGACGTCCGGCGCACCAAAGGACGCAGAACGCCCCAAATCACGTAAAAAACACCATATCACCTCATACAGACCTCACCTGACGTCATACCGACCAAATGACGTCACCCGCACCAAATGACGTCTAGCGCACCAAAGGACGCAGTACGCCCCAAATCACGTTAAAAACACCATATGACCTCATACAGACCTCACCTGACGTCATACCGACCAAATGACGTCACCCGCACCAAATGACGTCCGGCGCATTAAAGGACGCAGAACGCCCCAAATCACGTAAAAAACACCATATCACCTCATACAGACCTCACCTGACGTCATACCGACCAAATGATGTTACGCACACAAAAATGACGTCCGGCGAACCAAAGGACGCAGAACGCCCCAAATCACGTAAAAAACACCATATGACCTCATACAGACCTCACCTGACGTCATACCGACCAAATGACGTCACCCGCACCAAATGACGTCCGGCGCACCAAAGGACGCAGAACGCCCCAAATCACGCAAAAAACACCATATCACCTCATACAGACCTCACCTGACGTCATACCGACCAAATGACGTCACCCGCACCAAATGACGTCCGGCGCACCAAAGGACGCAGAACGCCCCAAATCACGCAAAAAACACCATATCACCTCATACAGACCTCACCTGACGTCATACCGACCAAACGACGTCACCCGCACCAAATGACGTCCGGCGCACCAAAGGACGCAGAACGCCCCAAATCACGTAAAAAACACCATATGACCTCATACAGACCTCACCTGACATCATACCGACCAAATGACGTCACCCGCACCAAATGACGTCCGGCGCACCAAATGACGCAGAACGCCCCAAATCACGTAAAAAACACCATATCACCACATACAGACCTCACCTGACGTCATACCGACCAAATGATGTCACCCGCACCAAATGACGTCCGGCGCACCAAATGACGCGGAACGCCCCAAATCACGTAAAAAACACCATATCACCTCATACAGACCTCACCTGACGTCATACCGACCAAATGACGTCACCCGCACCAAATGACGTCTGGCGCACCAAATGACGCAGTACGCCCCAAATCACGTTAAAAACACCATATGACCTCATACAGACCTCACCTGACGTCATACCGACCAAATGACGTCACCCGCACCAAATGACGTCCCGCGCACCAAATGACACAGAACGCCCCACATCACGTAAAAAACACCATATCACCTCATACAGACCTCACCTGACGTCATACCGACCAAATGACGTCACCCGCACCAAATGACGTCCGGCGCACCAAAGGACGCAGAACGCCCCAAATCACGTAAAAAACACCATATGACCTCATACAGACCTCACCTGACGTCATACCTAACAAATGACGTCACCCGCACCAAATGACGTCCGGCGCACCAAAGAACGCAGAACGCCCCAAATCACGTAAAAAACACCATATGACCTCATACAGACCTCACCTGACGTCATACCGACCAAATGATGTCAAGCACACCAAATGACGTCCGGCGCACCAAACGACGCAGAACGCCCAAAATCACGTAAAAAACACCATATGACCTCATACAGACCTCACCTGACGTCATACCGACCAAATGATGTCAAGCACACCAAATGACGTCCGGCGCACCAAACGACGCAGAACGCCCAAAATCACGTAAAAAACACCATATCACCTCATACAGACCTCACCTGACGTCATACCGACCAAATGACATCACCCGCACCAAATGACGTCCGGCGCAACAAATGACGCAGAACGCCCCAAATCACGCAAAAAACACCATATCACCTCATACAGACCTCACCTGACGTCATACCGACCAAATGATGTTACGCACACAAAAATGACGTCCGGCGCACCAAATGACACAGAACGCCCCAAATCACGTAAAAAACACCATATGACCTCACACATACCTCACCTGACGTCATACCGACCAAATGACGTCACCCGCACCAAATGACGTCCGGCGCACCAAAGGACGCAGAATGCCCCAAATCACGTAAAAAACACCATATGACCTCATACCGACCTCACCTGACGTCATACCGACCAAATGACGTCACCCGCACCAAATGACGTCCGGCGCACCAAGTGACGCAGAACGCCCCAAATCATGTAAAAAACAACATATGACCTCAAAAAGACCACCTGACGTCATACCGACCAAATGACGTCACCCGCACCAAATGACGTCCGGCGCACCAAAGGACGCAGAACGCCCCAAATCACGTAAAAAACACCTTTTGACCTTATACAGACCTCACCTGACGTCATTCTGACCAAATGACGTCACCCGCACCAAATGACGTCCGGCGCACCAAAGGACGCAGAACGCCCCAAATCACGTTAAAATCACCATATCACCTCATACAGACCTCACCTGACGTCATACCGACCAAATGACGTCTCCCGCACCAAATGACGTCCGGCGCACCAAAGGACGCAGAACGCCCCAAATCACGTAAAAAACACCATATCACCTCATACAGACCTCACCTGACGTCATACCGACCAAATGACGTCACCCGCACCAAATGACGTCTGGCGCACCAAAGGACGCAGAACGCCCCAAATCACGTTAAAAACACCATATGACCTCATACAGACCTCACCTGACGTCATACCGACCAAATGACGTCACCCGCACCAAATGACGTCCGGCGCATTAAAGGACGCAGAACGCCCCAAATCACGTAAAAAACACCATATCACCTCATACAGACCTCACCTGACGTCATACCGACCAAATGACGTCACCCGCACCAAATGACGTCCGGCGCACCAAAGGACGCAGAACGCCCCAAATCACGTAAAAAACACCATATCACCTCATACAGACCTCACCTGACGTCATACCGACCAAATGACGTCACCCGCACCAAATGACGTCCGGCGCACCAAACGACGCAGAACGCCCCAAATCACGAAAAAAACACCATATCACCTCATACAGACCTCACCTGACGTCATACCGACCAAATGACATCACCCGCACCAAATGACGTCCGGCGCACCAAATGACGCAGAACGCCCCAAATCACGTAAAAAACACCATATCACCTCATACAGACCTCACCTGACGTCATACCGACCAAATGACATCACCCGCACCATATGACGTCCGGCGCACCAAAGGACGCAGAACGCCCCAAATCACGTAAAAAACACCATATGACCTCATACAGACCTCACCTGACGTCATACCGACCAAATGACGTCACCCGCACCAAATGACGTCCCGCGCACCAAATGACACAGAACGCCCCACATCACGTAAAAAACACCATATCACCTCATACAGACCTCACCTGACGTCATACCGACCAAATGACGTCACCCGCACCAAATGACGTCCGGCGCACCAAAGGACGCAGAACGCCCCAAATCACGTAAAAAACACCATATCACCTCATACAGACCTCACCTGACGTCATACCTAACAAATGACGTCACCCGCACCAAATGACGTCCGGCGCACCAAAGAACGCAGAACGCCCCAAATCACGTAAAAAACACCATATGACCTCATACAGACCTCACCTGACGTCATACCGACCAAATGATGTCAAGCACACCAAATGACGTCCGGCGCACCAAACGACGCAGAACGCCCAAAATCACGTAAAAAACACCATATCACCTCATACAGACCTCACCTGACGTCATACCGACCAAATGACATCACCCGCACCAAATGACGTCCGGCGCAACAAATGACGCAGAACGCCCCAAATCACGCAAAAAACACCATATCACCTCATACAGACCTCACCTGACGTCATACCGACCAAATGATGTTACGCACACAAAAATGACGTCCGGCGCACCAAATGACACAGAACGCCCCAAATCACGTAAAAAACACCATATCACCTCACACATACCTCACCTGACGTCATACCGACCAAATGACGTCACCCGCACCAAATGACGTCCGGCGCACCAAGTGACGCAGAACGCCCCAAATCATGTAAAAAACACCATATGACCTCAAAAAGACCACCTGACGTCATACCGACCAAATGACGTCACCCGCACCAAATGACGTCCGGCGCACCAAAGGACGCAGAACGCCCCAAATCACGTAAAAAACACCTTTTGACCTTATACAGACCTCACCTGACGTCATTCTGACCAAATGACGTCACCCGCACCAAATGACGTCCGGAGCACCAAATGACGCAGAACGCCCCAAATCACGTTAAAATCACCATATCACCTCATACAGACCTCACCTGACGTCATACCGACCAAATGACGTCTCCCGCACCAAATGACGTCCGGCGCACCAAAGGACGCAGAACGCCCCAAATCACGTAAAAAACACCATATCACCTCATACAGACCTCACCTGACGTCATACCGACCAAATGACGTCACCCGCACCAAATGACGTCTAGCGCACCAAAGGACGCAGTACGCCCCAAATCACGTTAAAAACACCATATGACCTCATACAGACCTCACCTGACGTCATACCGACCAAATGACGTCACCCGCACCAAATGACGTCCGGCGCATTAAAGGACGCAGAACGCCCCAAATCACGTAAAAAACACCATATCACCTCATACAGACCTCACCTGACGTCATACCGACCAAATGACGTCACCCGCACCAAATGACGTCCGGCGCACCAAAGGACGCAGAACGCCCCAAATCACGTAAAAAACACCATATCACCTCATACAGACCTCACCTGACGTCATACCGACCAAATGACGTCACCCGCACCAAATGACGTCCGGCGCACCAAATGACGCAGAACGCCCCAAATCACGTAAAAAACATCATATCACCTCATACGGACCTCACCTGACGTCATACCGACCAAATGACGTCACCCGCACCAAATGACGTCCGGCGCACGAAAGGACGCAGAACGCCTCAAATCACGTAAAAAACACCATATGACCTCATACAGACCTCACCTGACGTCATACCGACCAAATGACGTCAGCCGCACCAAATGACGTCCGGCGCACCAAAGGACGCAGAACGCCCCAAATCACGTAAAAAACACCATATGACCTCATACAGACCTCGCCTGACGTCATACCGACCAAATGACGTCACCCGCACCAAATGACGTCCGGCGCACCAAATGACGCAGAACGCCCCAAATCACGTAAAAAACACCATATGACCTCATACAGACCTCACCTGACGTCATACCTAACAAATGACGTCACCCGCACCAAATGACGTCCGGCGCACCAAAGAACGCAGAACGCCCCAAATCACGTAAAAAACACCATATGACCTCATACAGACCTCACCTGACGTCATACCGACCAAATGATGTCAAGCACACCAAATGACGTCCGGCGCACCAAACGACGCAGAACGCCCAAAATCACGTAAAAAACACCATATCACCTCATACAGACCTCACCTGACGTCATACCGACCAAATGACATCACCCGCACCAAATGACGTCCGGCGCACCAAATGACGCAGAACGCCCCAAATCACGCAAAAAACACCATATCACCTCATACAGACCTCACCTGACGTCATACCGACCAAATGATGTTACGCACACTAAAATGACGTCCGGCGCACCAAATGACACAGAACGCCCCAAATCACGTAAAAAACACCATATCACCTCACACATACCTCACCTGACGTCATACCGACCAAATGACGTCACCCGCACCAAATGACGTCCGGCGCACCAAGTGACGCAGAACGCCCCAAATCATGTAAAAAACACCATATGACCTCAAAAAGACCACCTGACGTCATACCGACCAAATGACGTCACCCGCACCAAATGACGTCCGGCGCACCAAAGGACGCAGAACGCCCCAAATCACGTAAAAAACACCTTTTGACCTTATACAGACCTCACCTGACGTCATTCTGACCAAATGACGTCACCCGCACCAAATGACGTCCGGAGCACCAAATGACGCAGAACGCCCCAAATCACGTTAAAATCACCATATCACCTCATACAGACCTCACCTGACGTCATACCGACCAAATGACGTCTCCCGCACCAAATGACGTCCGGCGCACCAAAGGACGCAGAACGCCCCAAATCACGTAAAAAACACCATATCACCTCATACAGACCTCACCTGACGTCATACCGACCAAATGACGTCACCCGCACCAAATGACGTCTAGCGCACCAAAGGACGCAGTACGCCCCAAATCACGTTAAAAACACCATATGACCTCATACAGACCTCACCTGACGTCATACCGACCAAATGACGTCACCCGCACCAAATGACGTCCGGCGCATTAAAGGACGCAGAACGCCCCAAATCACGTAAAAAACACCATATCACCTCATACAGACCTCACCTGACGTCATACCGACCAAATGACGTCACCCGCACCAAATGACGTCCGGCGCACCAAAGGACGCAGAACGCCCCAAATCACGTAAAAAACACCATATCACCTCATACAGACCTCACCTGACGTCATACCGACCAAATGACGTCACCCGCACCAAATGACGTCCGGCGCACCAAATGACGCAGAACGCCCCAAATCACGTAAAAAACATCATATCACCTCATACGGACCTCACCTGACGTCATACCGACCAAATGACGTCACCCGCACCAAATGACGTCCGGCGCACGAAAGGACGCAGAACGCCTCAAATCACGTAAAAAACACCATATGACCTCATACAGACCTCACCTGACGTCATACCGACCAAATGACGTCAGCCGCACCAAATGACGTCCGGCGCACCAAAGGACGCAGAACGCCCCAAATCACGTAAAAAACACCATATGACCTCATACAGACCTCGCCTGACGTCATACCGACCAAATGACGTCACCCGCACCAAATGACGACCTGCGAATCAAAGGACGCAGAACGCCCCAAATCACGTAAAAAACACCATATCACCTCATACAGACCTCACCTGACGTCATACCGACCAAATGACGTCACCCGCACCAAATGACGTCTGGCGCACCAAATGACGCAGTACGCCCCAAATCACGTTAAAAACACCATATGACCTCATACAGACCTCACCTGACGTCATACCGACCAAATGACGTCACCCGCACCAAATGACGTCCGGCGCACCAAAGGACGCAGAACGCCCCAAATCTTGTAAAAAACACCTTATGACCTTATACAGACCTCACCTGACGTCATTCTGACCAAATGACATCACCCGCACCATATGACGTCCGGCGCACCAAAGGACGCAGAACACCCCAAATCACGTAAAAAACACCATATGACCTCATACAGACCTCACCTGACGTCATACCGACCAAATGACGTCACGCGCACCAAATGACGTCCGGCGCACCAAATGACGCAGAACGCCCCAAATCACGTAAAAAACACCATATCACCTCATACAGACCTCACCTGACGTCATTCTGACCAAATGACGTCACCCGCACCAAATGACGTCCGGCGCACCAAAGGACGCCGAACGCCCCAAATCACGTAAAAAACACCATATCACCTCATACAGACCTCACCTGACGTCATACCGACCAAATGACGTCACCCGCACCAAATGACGTCCGGCGCACCAAAGGACGCAGAACGCCCTAAATCACGTAAAAAACACCATTTGACCTCATACAGACCTAACCTGATGTCATACCGACCAAATGACTTCACCCGCACCAAATGACGTCCGGCGCACCAAAGGACGCAGAACGCCCCAAATCACGTAAAAAACACCATATCACCTCATACAGACCTCACCTGACGTCATACCGACCAAATGACGTCACCCGCACCAAATGACGTCCGGCGCACCAAAGGACGCAGAACGCCCCAAATCACGTAAAAAACAAAATATCACCTCATACAGACCTCACCTGACGTCATACCGACCAAATGATGTCATGCACACCAAATGACGTCCAGCGCACCAAAGGACGCAGAACGCCCCAAATCACGTAAAAAACACCATATCACCTCATACAGACCTCACCTGACGTCATACCGACCAAATGACGTCACCCGCACCAAATGACGTCCGGCGCACCAAAGGACGCAGAACGCCCCAAATCACGAAAAAAACACCATATCACCTCATACAGACCTCACCTGACGTCATACCGACCAAATGACGTCACCCGCACCAAATGACGTCCAGCTCACCAAATGACGCAGAACGCCCCAAATCACGTAAAAAACACCATATCACCTCATACAGACCTCACCTGACGTCATACCGACCAAATGACGTCACCCGCACCAAATGACGTCCGGCGCACCAAAGGACGCAGAACGCCCCAAATCACGTAAAAAACACCATATCACCTCATACAGACCTCACCTGACGTCATACCGACCAAATGACGTCACCCGCACCAAATGACGTCCGGCGCACCAAATGACGCAGAACGCCCCAAATCACGTAAAAAACACCATATGACCTCATACAGACCTCACCTGACGTCATACCGACCAAATGACGTCACCCGCACCAAATGACGTCCGGCGCACCAAAGGACGCAGAACGCCCCAAATCTTGTAAAAAACACCTTATGACCTTATACAGACCTCACCTGACGTCATTCTGACCAAATGACGTCACCCGCACCAAATGACGTCCGGCGCACCAAATGACGCAGAACGCCCTAAATCACGTAAAAAACACCATTTGACCTCACACAGACCTCACCTGATGTCATACCGACCAAATGACGTCACCCGCACCAAATGACGTCCAGAGCACCAAAGGACGCAGAACGCCCCAAATCACGTAAAAAACACCATATCACCTCATACAGACCTCACCTGACGTCATACCGACCAAATGACGTCACCCGCACCAAATGACGTCAAGCGCACCAAAGGACGCAGAACGCCCTAAATCACGTAAAAAACACCATATGACCTCATACAGACCTCACCTGATGTCATACCGACCAAATGACGTCACCCGCACCAAATGACGTCCGGCGCACCAAAGGACGCAGAACGCCCCAAATCACGTAAAAAACACCATATCACCTCATACAGACCTCACCTGACGTCATACCGACCAAATGACGTCACCCGCACCAAATGACGTCCGGCGCACCAAATGACGCAGAACGCCCCAAATCACGTAAAAAACACCATATCACCTCATACAGACCTCACCTGACGTCATACCGACCAAATGACATCCGGCGCACGAAATGACGTCCGGCGCACCAAATGACGCAGAACGCCCAAAATCACGTAAAAAACATCATATCACCTCATACAGACCTCACCTGACGTCATACCGACCAAATGACGTCACGCTCACTAAATGACGTCCGGCGCACCTAAGGACGCAGAACGCCCCAAATCACGTAAAAAACACCATATCACCTCATACGGACCTCACCTGACGTCATACCGACCAAATGATGTCATGCACACCAAATGACGTCCGGCGCACCAAATGACGCAGAACGCCCCAAATCACGTAAAAAACACTATATCACCTCATACAGACCTCACCTGACGTCATACCGACCAAATGACATCACCCGCACCAAATGACGTCCGGCGCACCAAAGGACGCAGAACGCCCCAAATCACGTTAAAAACACCATATGACCTCATACAGACCTCACCTGACGTCATACCGACCAAATGACGTCACCCGCACCAAATGACGTCCGGCGCACCAAATGACGCAGAACGCCCCAAATCACGTAAAAAACTCCTTATGACCTCATACAGACCTCACCTGACGTCATGCCGACCAAATGACGTCACCCGCACCAAATGACGTCCGGCACAAAAAATGACGCAGAACGCCCCAAATCACGTAAAAAACACCATATCACCTCATACAGACCTCACCTGACGTCATACCGACCAAATGACGTCACCCGCACCAAATGACGTCCGGCGCACCAAATGACACAGAACGCCCCAAATCACGTAAAAAACACCATATCACCTCATACAGACCTCACCTGACGTCATACCGACCAAATGACGTCACCTGCACCAAATGACGTCCGGCGCACCAAATGACGCAGTACGCCCCAAATCACGTTAAAAACACCATATGACCTCATACAGACCTCACCTGACGTCATACCGACCAAATGACGTCACCCGCACCAAATGACGTCCGGCGCAACAAATGACGCAGAACGCCCCAAATCACGGAAAAAACACCATATCACCTCATACAGACCTCACCTGACGTCATACCGACCAAATGACGTCACCCGCACCAAATGACGTCCGGCGCACCAAATGACGCAGAACGCCCCAAATCACGTAAAAAACACCATATCACCTCATACAGACCTCACCTGACGTCATACCGACCAAATGACGTCACCCGCACCAAATGACGTCAAGCGCACCAAATGACGCAGAACGCCCCAAATCACGTAAAAAACACCATTTGACCTCATACAGACCTCACCTGATGTCATACCGACCAAATGACGTCACCCGCACCAAATGACGTCCGGCGCACCAAACGACGCAGAACGCCCCAAATCACGTAAAAAACACCATATGACCTCATACAGACCTCACCTGACGTCATACCGACCAAATGACGTCCGGAGCACCAAATGACGTCCGGCGCACCAAATGACGCAGAACGCCCAAAATCACGTAAAAAACACCATATCACCTCATACAGACCTCACCTGACGTCATACCGACCAAATGACGTCACCCGCACCAAATGACGTCAAGCGCACCAAAGGACGCAGAACGCCCTAAATCACGTAAAAAACACCATATCACCTCATACAGACCTCACCTGATGTCATACCGACCAAATGACGTCACCCGCACCAAATGACGTCCGGCGCACCAAAGGACGCAGAACGCCCCAAATCACGTAAAAAACACCATATCACCTCATACAGACCTCACCTGACGTCATACCGACCAAATGACGTCACCCGCACCAAATGACGTCCGGCGCACCAAAGGACGCAGAACGCCCTAAATCACGTAAAAAACACCATTTGACCTCATACAGACCTCACCTGATGTCATACCGACCAAATGACGTCACCCGCACCAAATGACGTCTGGCGCACCAAATGACGTAGAACGCCCCAAATCACGTAAAAAACACCATATCACCTCATACAGACCTCACCTAACGTCATTCTGACCTAATGACGTCACCCGCTCCAAATGACGTCCGGCGCACCAAATGACGCAGAACGCCCCAAATCACGTAAAAAACACCATATCACCTCATACAGACCTCACCTGACGTCATTCTGACCAAATGACGTCACCCGCACCAAATGACGTCCGGCGCACCAAAGGACGCAGAACGCCCCAAATCACGTAAAAAACACCATATGACCTCATACAGACCTCACCTGACGTCATTCCGACCAAATGACGTCACCCGCACCAAATGACGTCCGGCGCACCAAATGACGCAGAACGCCCCAAATCACGTAAAAAACACCATATGACCTCATACAGACCTCACCTGACGTCATACCGACCAAATGACGTCACCCGCACCAAATGACGTCCGGCGCACCAAATGACGCAGAACGCCCCAAATCACGTAAAAAACACCATATCACCTCATACAGACCTCACCTGACGTCATACCGACCAAATGATGTCATGCACACCAAATGACGTCCGGCGCACCAAACGACGCAGAACGCCCCAAATCACGTAAAAAACACCATATGACCTCATACAGACCTCACCTGACGTCATACCGACCAAATGACGTCACCCGCACCAAATGACGTCCGGCGCACCAAATGACACAGAACGCCACAAATCACGTAAAAAACACCATATCACCTCATACAGACCTCACCTGACGTCATACCGACCAAATGACGTCACCCGCACCAAATGACGTCCGGCGCACCAAAGGACGCAGAACGCCCCAAATCACGTAAAAAACACCATATGACCTCATACAGACCTCACCTGACGGCATACCGACCAAATGACGTCACCCGCACCAAATGACGTCCGGCGCACCAAAGGACGCAGAACGCCCCAAATCACGCAAAAAACACCATATGACCTCATACAGACCTCACCTGACGTCATACCGACCAAATGACGTCACCCGCACCAAATGACGTCCGGCGCACCAAAGGACGCAGAACGCCCCAAATCACGTAAAAAACACCATATGACCTCATACAGACCTCACCTGACGTCATACCGACCAAATGACGTCACCCGCACCAAATGACGTCCGCGCACCAAAGGACGCAGAACGCCCCAAATCACGTAAAAAACACCATATGACCTCATACAGACCTCACCTGACGTCATACCGACCAAATGACGTCACCCGCACCAAATGACGTCCGGAGCACCAAAGGACGCAGAACGCCCCAAATCTTGTAAAAAACACCTTATGACCTTATACAGACCTCACCTGACGTCATACCGACCAAATGATGTCATGCACACCAAATGACGTCCGGCGCACCAAATGACGCAGAACGCCCCAAATCACGTAAAAAACACCATATGACCTCATACAGACCTCACCTGACGTCATACCGACCAAATGACGTCACCCGCACCAAATGACGTCAAGCGCACCAAATGACGCAGAACGCCCCAAATCACGTAAAAAACACCATATCACCTCATACAGACCTCACCTGACGTCATACCGACCAAATGACGTCACCCGCACCAAATGACGTCCGGCGCACCAAAGGACGCAGAACGCCCCAAATCACGTAAAAAACACCTTATGACCTTATACAGACCTCACCTGACGTCATTCTGACCAAATGACGTCACCCGCACCAAATGACGTCCGGCGCACCAAAGGACGCAGAACGCCCCAAATCACGTAAAAAACACCATATGACCTCATACAGACCTCACCTGACGTCATACCGACCAAATGACGTCACCCGCACCAAATGACGTCTGGCGCACCAAAGGACGTAGAACGCCCCAAATAACGTAAAAAACACCATAGACCTCATACAGACCTCAGCTGACGTCATTCCGACCAAATGACGTCACCCGCACCAAATGACGTCTGGCGCACCAAAGGACGTAGAACGCCCCAAATCACGTAAAAAACACCATATCACCTCATACAGACCTCACCTGACGTCATACCGACCAAATGACGTCACCCGCACCAAATGACGTCCGGCGCACCAAATGACGCAGAACGCCCCAAATCACGTAAAAAACACCATATGACCTCATACAGACCTCACCTGACGTCATACCGACAAAATGACGTCATGCACACCAAATGACATCCGGCGCACCAAATGACGCAGAACGCCCCAAATCACGTAAAAAACACCATATGACCTCATACAGACCTCACCTGACGTCATACCGACCAAATGACGTCACCCGCACCAAATGACGTCCGGCGCACCAAAGGACGCAGAACGCCCCAAATCTTGTAAAAAACACCTTATGACCTTATACAGACCTCACCTGACGTCATTCTGACCAAATGACGTCACCCGCACCAAATGACGTCCGGCGCACGAAAGGACGCAGAACGCCCCAAATCACGTAAAAAACACCATATGACCTCATACAGACCTCACCTGACGTCATACCGACCAAATGACGTCACCCGCACCAAATGACGTCCGGCGCACCAAACGACGCAGAACGCCCCAAATCACGTAAAAAACACCATATCACCTCATAAAGACCTCACCTGAAGTCATACCGACCAAATGACGTCACCCGCACCAAATGACGTAAAGCGCACCAAAGGACGCAGAATGCCCCAAATCACGTAAAAAACACCTTATGACCTTTTACAGACCTCACCTGACGTCATTCTGACCAAATGACGTCACCCGCACCAAATGACGTCCGGCGCACCAAAGGACGCAGTACGCCCCAAATCACGTAAAAAACACCATATCACCTCATACAGACCTCACCTGACGTCATACCGACCAAATGACGTCACCCGCACCAAATGACGTCCGGCGCACCAAAGGACGCAGAACGCCCCAAATCACGTAAAAAACACCATATGACCTCATACAGACCTCACCTGACGTCATACCGACCAAATGACGTCACCCGCACCAAATGACGTCCGGCGCACCAAAGGACGCAGAACGCCCCAAATCACGTAAAAAACACCATATCACCTCATACAGACCTCACCTGACGTCATACCGACCAAATGACATCCCGCGCACGAAATGACGTCCGGCGCACCAAATGACGCAGAACGACCCAAATCACGTAAAAAACATCATATCACCTCACACAGACCTCACCTGACGTCATACCGACCAAATGACGTCACGGGCACCAAATGACGTCCGGCGCACCTAAGGACGCAGAACGCCCCAAATCACGAAAAAAACACCATATGACCTCATACAGACCTCACCTGACGTCATACCGACCAAATGATGTCATGCACACCAAATGACGTCCGGCGCACCAAATGACGCAGAACGCCCCAAATCACGTAAAAAACACCATATCACCTCATACAGACCTCACCTGACGTCATACCGACCAAATGACATCACCCGCACCAAATGACGTCCGGCGCACCAAAGGACGCAGTACGCCCCAAATCACGTTAAAAACACCATATGACCTCATACAGACCTCACCTGACGTCATACCGACCAAATGACGTCACGCGCACCAAATGACGTCCGGCGCACCAAAGGACGCAGAACGCCCCAAATCACGTAAAAAACACCATATCACCTCATACAGACCTCACCTGACATCATACCGACCAAATGACGTCACCCGCACCAAATGACGTCCGGCGCACCAAATGACACAGACCGCCCCAAATCACGTAAAAAACACCATATCACCTCATACAGACCTCACCTGACGTCATACCGACCAAATGACGTCACCCGCACCAAATGACGTCCGGCGCACCAAAGGACGCAGAACGCCCCAAATCACGTAAAAAACACCATATGACCTCATACAGACCTCACCTGACGTCATACCGACCAAATGACGTCACCCGCACCAAATGACGTCCGGAGCACCAAAGGACGCAGAATGCCCCAAATCTTGTAAAAAACACCATATGACCTTATACAGACCTCACCTGACGTCATACCGACCAAATGACGTCACCCGCACCAAATGACGTCCGGCGCACCAAAGGACGCAGAACGCCCTAAATCACGTAAAAAACACCATATGACCTCATACAGACCTCACCTGACGTCATACCGACCAAATGACGTCACCCGCACCAAATGACGTAAAGCGCACCAAAGGACGCAGAACGCCCCAAATCTTGTAAAAAACACCTTATGACCTTATACAGACCTCACCTGACGTCATTCTGACCAAATGACGTCACCCGCACCAAATGACGTCCGGCGCACCAAAGGACGCAGTACGCCCCAAATCACGTAAAAAACACCATATCACCTCATACAGACCTCACCTGACGTCATACCGACCAAATGACGTCACCCGCACCAAATGACGTAAAGCGCACCAAAGGACGCAGAACGCCCCAAATCTTGTAAAAAACACCTTATGACCTTATACAGACCTCACCTGACGTCATTCTGACCAAATGACGTCACCCGCACCAAATGACGTCCGGCGCACCAAAGGACGCAGAACGCCCCAAATCACGTAAAAAACACCATTTGACCTCATACAGACCTCACCTGATGTCATACCGACCAAATGACGTCACCCGCACCAAATGACGTCCGGCGCACCAAAGGACGCAGAACGCCCCAAATCACGTAAAAAACACCATATCACCTCATACAGACCTCACCTGACGTCATACCGACCAAATGACGTCACCCGCACCAAATGACGTCCGGCGCACCAAATGACGCAGAACGCCCCAAATCACGTAAAAAACACCATATCACCTCATACAGACCTCACCTGACGTCATACCGACCAAATGACATCCGGCGCACGAAATGACGTCCGGCGCACCAAATGACGCAGAACGCCCCAAATCACGTAAAAAACACCTTTTGACCTTATACAGACCTCACCTGACGTCATACCGACCAAATGACGTCACGGCCACCAAATGACGTCAAGCGCACCAAAGGACGCAGAACGCCCCAAATCACGAAAAAAACACCTTATGACCTCATACAGACCTCACCTGACGTCATACCGACCAAATGACGTCACCCGCACCAAATGACGTCCGGCGCACCAAAGGACGCAGAACGCCCTAAATCACGTAAAAAACACCATATGACCTCATACAGACCTCACCTGACGTCATACCGACCAAATGACGTCACCCGCACCAAATGACGTAAAGCGCACCAAAGGACGCAGAACGCCCCAAATCTTGTAAAAAACACCTTATGAAATTATACAGACCTCACCTGACGTCATTCTGACCAAATGACGTCACCCGCACCAAATGACGTCCGGCGCACCAAACGACGCAGTACGCCCCAAATCACGTAAAAAACACCATATGACCTCATACAGACCTCACCTGACGTCATACCGACCAAATGACGTCACCCGCACCAAATGACGTCCGGCGCACCAAAGGACGCAGAACGCCCCAAATCTTGTAAAAAACACCTTATGACCTTATACAGACCTCACCTGACGTCATTCTGACCAAATGACGTCACCCGCACCAAATGACGTCCGGCGCACCAAAGGACGCAGAACGCCCCAAATCACGTAAAAAACACCATTTGAACTCATACAGACCTCACCTGATGTCATACCGACCAAATGACGTCACCCGCACCAAATGACGTCCGGCGCACCAAAGGACGCAGAACGCCCCAAATCACGTAAAAAACACCATATCACCTCATACAGACCTCACCTGACGTCATACCGACCAAATGACGTCACCCGCACCAAATGACGTCCGGCGCACCAAACGACGCAGAACGCCCCAAATCACGTAAAAAACACCATATCACCTCATACAGACCTCACCTGACGTCATACCGACCAAATGACATCCGGCGCACGAAATGACGTCCGGCGCACCAAATGACGCAGAACGCCCCAAATCACGTAAAAAACATCATATCACCTCATACAGACCTCACCTGACGTCATACCGACCAAATGACGTCACGGCCACCAAATGACGTCAAGAGCACCAAAGGACGCAGAACGCCCCAAATCACGAAAAAAACACCTTATGACCTCATACAGACCTCACCTGACGTCATACCGACCAAATGACGTCACCCGCACCAAATGACGTCCAGCTCACCAAATGACGCAGAACGCCCCAAATCACGTAGAAAACACCATATCACCTCATACGGACCTCACCTGACGTCATACCGACCAAATGACGTCACCCGCACCAAATGACGTCCGGCGCACCAAAGGACGCAGAACGCCCTAAATCACGTAAAAAACACCATTTGACCTCATACAGACCTCACCTGATATCATACCGACCAAATGACGTCACCCGCACCAAATGACGTCCCGCGCACCAAAGGACGTAGAACGCCCCAAATCACGTAAAAAACACCATATGACCTCATACAGACCTCAGCTGACGTCATTCCGACCAAATGACGTCACCCGCACCAAATGACGTCTGGCGCACCAAAGGACGTAGAACGCCCCAAATCACGTAAAAAACACCATATCACCTCATACAGACCTCACCTGACGTCATACCGACCAAATGACGTCACCCGCACCAAATGACGTCCGGCGCACCAAAGGACGCAGAACGCCCCAAATCACGTAAAAAACACCATATGACCTCATACAGACCTCACCTGACGTCATACCGACCAAATGACGTCATGCACACCAAATGACGTCCGGCGCACCAAATGACGCAGAACGCCCCAAATCACGTAAAAAACACCATATGACCTCATACAGACCTCACCTGACGTCATACCGACCAAATGACGTCACCCGCACCAAATGACGTCCGGCGCACCAAAGGACGCAGAACGCCCCAAATCTTGTAAAAAACACCTTATGACCTTATACAGACCTCACCTGACGTCATTCTGACCAAATGACGTCACCCGCACCAAATGACGTCCGGCGCACCAAACGACGCAGTACGCCCCAAATCACGTAAAAAACACCATATGACCTCATACAGACCTCACCTGACGTCATACCGACCAAATGACGTCACCCGCACCAAATGACGTCCGGCGCACCAAAGGACGCAGAACGCCCCAAATCTTGTAAAAAACACCTTATGACCTTATACAGACCTCACCTGACGTCATTCTGACCAAATGACGTCACCCGCACCAAATGACGTCCGGCGCACCAAAGGACGCAGAACGCCCCAAATCACGTAAAAAACACCATTTGAACTCATACAGACCTCACCTGATGTCATACCGACCAAATGACGTCACCCGCACCAAATGACGTCCGGCGCACCAAAGGACGCAGAACGCCCCAAATCACGTAAAAAACACCATATCACCTCATACAGACCTCACCTGACGTCATACCGACCAAATGACGTCACCCGCACCAAATGACGTCCGGCGCACCAAACGACGCAGAACGCCCCAAATCACGTAAAAAACACCATATCACCTCATACAGACCTCACCTGACGTCATACCGACCAAATGACATCCGGCGCACGAAATGACGTCCGGCGCACCAAATGACGCAGAACGCCCCAAATCACGTAAAAAACATCATATCACCTCATACAGACCTCACCTGACGTCATACCGACCAAATGACGTCACGGCCACCAAATGACGTCAAGAGCACCAAAGGACGCAGAACGCCCCAAATCACGAAAAAAACACCTTATGACCTCATACAGACCTCACCTGACGTCATACCGACCAAATGACGTCACCCGCACCAAATGACGTCCAGCTCACCAAATGACGCAGAACGCCCCAAATCACGTAAAAAACACCATATCACCTCATACGGACCTCACCTGACGTCATACCGACCAAATGACGTCACCCGCACCAAATGACGTCCGGCGCACCAAAGGACGCAGAACGCCCTAAATCACGTAAAAAACACCATTTGACCTCATACAGACCTCACCTGATATCATACCGACCAAATGACGTCACCCGCACCAAATGACGTCCCGCGCACCAAAGGACGTAGAACGCCCCAAATCACGTAAAAAACACCATATGACCTCATACAGACCTCACCTGACGTCATACCGACCAAATGACGTCACCCGCACCAAATGACGTCTGGCGCACCAAAGGACGTAGAACGCCCCAAATCACGTAAAAAACACCATATCACCTCATACAGACCTCACCTGACGTCATACCGACCAAATGACGTCACCCGCACCAAATGACGTCCGGCGCACCAAATGACGCAGAACGCCCCAAATCACGTAAAAAACACCATATGACCTCATACAGACCTCACCTGACGTCATACCGACCAAATGACGTCATGCACACCAAATGACGTCCGGCGCACCAAATGACGCAGAACGCCCCAAATCACGTAAAAAACACCATATGACCTCATACAGACCTCACCTGACGTCATACCGACCAAATGACGTCACCCGCACCAAATGACGTCCGGCGCACCAAAGGACGCAGAACGCCCCAAATCTTGTAAAAAACACCTTATGACCTTATACAGACCTCACCTGACGTCATTCTGACAAAATGACGTCACCCGCAACCAAATGACGTCCGGCGCACCAAAGGACGCAGAACGCCCCAAATCACGTAAAAAACACCATATGACCTCATACAGACCTCACCTGACGTCATACCGACCAAATGACGTCACCCGCACCAAATGACGTCCGGCGCACCAAACGACGCAGAACGCCCCAAATCACGTAAAAAACACCATATCACCTCATACAGACCTCACCTGAAGTCATACCGACCAAATGACGTCACCCGCACCAAATGACGTAAAGCGCACCAAAGGACGCAGAATGCCCCAAATCACGTAAAAAACACCTTATGACCTTTTACAGACCTCACCTGACGTCATTCTGACCAAATGACGTCACCCGCACCAAATGACGTCCGGCGCACCAAAGGACGCAGTACGCCCCAAATCACGTAAAAAACACCATATCACCTCATACAGACCTCACCTGACGTCATACCGACCAAATGACGTCACCCGCACCAAATGACGTCCGGCGCACCAAAGGACGCAGAACGCCCTAAATCACGTAAAAAACACCATTTGACCTCATACAGACCTCACCTGATGTCATACCGACCAAATGACGTCACCCGCACCAAATGACGACCGGCGCACCAAAGGACGCAGAACGCCCCAAATCACGTAAAAAACACCATATCACCTCATACAGACCTCACCTGACGTCATACCGACCAAATGACGTCACCCGCACCAAATGACGTCCGGCGCACCAAATGACGCAGAACGCCCCAAATCACGTAAAAAACACCATATCACCTCATACAGACGTCACCTGACGTCATACCGACCAAATGACATCCCGCGCACCAAATGACGTCCGGCGCACCAAATGACGCAGAACGACCCAAATCACGTAAAAAACATCATATCACCACATACAGACCTCACCTGACGTCATACCGACCAAATGACGTCACGGGCACCAAATGACGTCCGGCGCACCTAAGGACACAGAACGCCCCAAATCACGAAAAAAACACCATATGACCTCATACAGACCTCACCTGACGTCATACCGACCAAATGACGTCACCCGCACCAAATGATGTCCAGCTCACCAAATGACGCAGAACGCCCTAAATCACGTAAAAAACACCATATCACCTCATACGGACCTCACCTGACGTCATACCGACCAAATGATGTCATGCACACCAAATGACGTCCGGCGCACCAAATGACGCAGAACGCCCCAAATCACGTAAAAAACACCATATCACCTCATACAGACCTCACCTGACGTCATACCGACCAAATGACATCACCCGCACCAAATGACGTCCGGCGCACCAAAGGACACAGTACGCCCCAAATCACGTTAAAAACACCATATGACCTCATGCAGACCTCACCTGACGTCATACCGACCAAATGACGTCACCCGCACCAAATGACGTCTGGCGCACCAAATGACGCAGTACGCCCCAAATCACGTAAAAAACACCATATCACCTCATACAGACCTCACCTGACGTCATACCGACCAAATGACGTCACCCGCACCAAATGACGTCCGGCGCACCAAATGACGCAGTACGCCCCAAATCACGTAAAAAACACCATATGACCTCATACAGACCTCACCTGACGTCATACCGACCAAATGACGTCACCCGCACCAAATGACGTCCGGCGCACCAAATGACGCAGTACGCCCCAAATCACGTTAAAAACACCATATGACCTCATACAGACCTCACCTGACGTCATACCGACCAAATGACGTCACCCGCACCAAATGACGTCCGGCGCACCAAATGACGCAGAACGCCCCAAATCACGTAAAAAACACCATATCACCTCATACAGACCTCACCTGACGTCATACCGACCAAATGAAGTCATGCACACCAAATGACGTCCAGCGCACCAAAGGATGCAGAACGCCCCAAATCACGTAAAAAACACCATATCACCTCATACAGACCTCACCTGACGTCATACCGACCAAATGACGTCACCCGCACCAAATGACGTCCGGCGCACCAAATGACGCAGTACGCCCCAAATCACGTAAAAAACACCATATGACCTCATACAGACCTCACCTGACGTCATACCGACCAAATGACGTCACCCGCACCAAATGACGTCCGCGCACCAAAGGACGCAGTACGCCCCAAATCACGTTAAAAACACCATATGACCTCATACAGACCTCACGTGACGTCATACCGACCAAATGACGTCACCCGCACCAAATGACGTCCGGCGCACCAAAGGACGCAGAACGCCCCAAATCACGTAAAAAACACCATATCACCTCATACAGACCTCACCTGACGTCATACCGACCAAATGATGTCATGCACACCAAATGACGTCCAGCGCACCAAACGACGCAGAACGCCCCAAATCACGTAAAAAACACCATAAGACCTCATACAGACCTCACCTGACGTCATTCTGACCAAATGACGTCACCCGCACCAAATGACGTCCGGCGCACCAAAGGACGCAGAACGCACCAAATCACGTAAAAAAACCCCATATCACCTCATACAGACCTCACCTGACGTCATACCGACCAAATGACGTCACCCACACCAAATGACGTCTGGCGCACCAAAGGATGCAGAACGCCCCAAATAACGTAAAAAACACCATATCACCTCATACAGACCTCACCTGACGTCATACCGACCAAATGACGATCGGCGCACCAAATGACGCAGAACGCCCCAAATCACGTAAAAAACACCATAAGACCTCATACAGACCTCACCTGACGTCATACCGACCAAATGACATCACGCGCACCAAATGGCGTCACCCGCACCAAATGACGTCCGGCGCACCAAAGGACGCAGAACGCCCCAAATCACGTAAAAAACACCATATGACCTTATACAGACCTCACCTGACGTCATACCGACCAAATGACGTCACCCGCACCAAATGACGTCCGGCGCACCAAAGGACGCAGAACGCCCCAAATCACGCAAAAAACACCATATGACCTCATACAGACCTCACCTGACGTCATACCGACCAAATGACGTCACCCACACCAAATGACGTCTGGCGCACCAAAGGACGCAGAACGCCCCAAATAACGTAAAAAACACCATATGACCTCATACAGACCTCACCTGACGTCATACCGACCAAATGACGTCACCCACACCAAATGACGTCTGGCGCACCAAAGGACGCAGAACGCCCCAAATAACGTAAAAAACACCATATCACCTCATACAGACCTCACCTGACGTCATACCGACCAAATGACGTCCGGCGCACCAAATGACGTCCGGCGCACCAAAGGACGCAGAACGCCCCAAATCACGTAAAAAACACCATATCACACTCATACAGACCTCACCTGACGTCATTCCGACCAAATGACATCACCCGCACCAAATGACGTCCGGCGCACCAAAGGACGCAGAACGCCCCAAATCACGTAAAAAACACCATATCACACTCATACAGACCTCACCTGACGTCATACCGACCAAATGACGATCGGCGCACCAAATGACGCAGAACGCCCCAAATCACGTAAAAAACACCATAAGACCTCATACAGACCTCACCTGACGTCATACCGACCAAATGACATCACGCGCACCAAATGGCGTCACCCGCACCAAATGACGTCCGGCGCACCAAAGGACGCAGAACGCCCCAAATCACGTAAAAAACACCATATGACCTTATACAGACCTCACCTGACGTCATACCGACCAAATGACGTCACCCGCACCAAATGACGTCCGGCGCACCAAAGGACGCAGAACGCCCCAAATCACGCAAAAAACACCATATGACCTCATACAGACCTCACCTGACGTCATACCGACCAAATGACGTCACCCACACCAAATGACGTCTGGCGCACCAAAGGACGCAGAACGCCCCAAATAACGTAAAAAACACCATATGACCTCATACAGACCTCACCTGACGTCATACCGACCAAATGACGTCACCCACACCAAATGACGTCTGGCGCACCAAAGGACGCAGAACGCCCCAAATAACGTAAAAAACACCATATCACCTCATACAGACCTCACCTGACGTCATACCGACCAAATGACGTCCGGCGCACCAAATGACGTCCGGCGCACCAAAGGACGCAGAACGCCCCAAATCACGTAAAAAACACCATATCACACTCATACAGACCTCACCTGACGTCATTCCGACCAATGACATCACCCGCACCAAATGACGATCGGCGCACCAAAGGACGCAGAACGCCCCAAATCACGTAAAAAACACCATATGACCTCATACAGACCTCACCTGACGTCATACCGACCAAATGACGTCACCCACACCAAATGACGTCC
>NW_027638831.1:0-71672 GCF_951394365.1 Tetrao urogallus | reverse complement strand
GTTCTGCGTCATTTGGTGCGCCGGACGTCATTTGGTGCGGGTGACGTCATTTGGTCGGTATGACGTCAGGTGAGGTCTGTATGAGGTGATATGGTGTTTTTTACGTGATTTGGGGCGTTCTGCGTCATTTGGTGCGCCGGACGTCATTTGGTGCGGGTGACGTCATTTGGTCGGTATGACGTCAGGTGAGGTCTGTATGAGGTGATATGGTGTTTTTTACATGATTTGGGGTGTTCTGCATCATTTGGTGCGCCGGACGTCATTTGGTGCGGGTGACGTCATTTGGTCGGTATGACGTCAGGTGAGGTCTGTATGAGGTGATATGGGGTTTTTTACGTGATTTGGGGCGTTCTGCGTCATTTGGTGCGCCGGACGTCATTTGGTGCGGGTGACGTCATTTGGTCGGTATGACGTCAGGTGAGGTCTGTATGAGGTGATATGGTGTTTTTTACGTGATTTGGGGCGTTCTGCGTCGTTTGGTGCGCCGGACATCATTTGGTGCGGGTGACGTCATTTGGTCGGTATGACGTCAGGTGAGGTCTGTATGAGGTGATATGGTGTTTTTTACGTGATTTGGGGCGTTCTGCGTCATTTGGTGCGCCGGACGTCATTTGGTGCGCCGGACGTCATTTGGTGCGTGTGACGTCATTTGGTCGGTATGACGTCGGGTGAGGTCTGTATGAGGTGATATGGTGTTTTTTACGTGATTTGGGGCGTTCTGCGTCGTTTGGTGCGCCGGACGTCATTTGTTGCGGGTGACGTCATTTGGTCAGTATGACGTCAGGTGAGGTCTGTATGAGGTGATATGGTGTTTTTTACGTGATTTGGGGCGTTCTGCGTCCTTTGGTGCGCCGGACGTCATTTGGTGCGGGTGACGTCATTTGGTCGGTATGACGTCAGGTGAGGTCTGTGTGAGGTGATATGGTGTTTTTTACGTGATTTGGGGCGTTCTGCGTCCTTTGGTGCGCCGGACGTCATTTGGTGCGGGTGACGTCATTTGGTCGGTATGACGTCAGGTGAGGTCTGTATGAGGTGATATGGTGTTTTTTACGTGATTTGGGGCGTTCTGCGTCGTTTGGTGCGCCGGACGTCATTTGGTGCGGGTGACGTCATTTGGTCGGTATGACGTCAGGTGAGGTCTGTATGAGGTCATATGGTGTTTTTTACGTGATTTGGGGCGTTCTGCGTCATTTGGTGCGCCGGACGTCATTTGGTGCGGGTGACGTCATTTGGTCGGTATGACGTCAGGTGAGGTCTGTATGAGGTCATATGGTGTTTTTTACATGATTTGGGGCGTTCTGCGTCATTTGGTGCGCCGGACGTCATTTGGTGCGGGTGACGTCATTTGGTCGGTATGACGTCAGGTGAGGTCTGTATGAGGTGATATGGTGTTTTTTACGTGATTTGGGGCGTTCTGCGTCATTTGGTGCGCCGGACGTCATTTGGTGCGGGTGACGTCATTTGGTCGGTATGACGTCAGGTGAGGTCTGTATGAGGTGATATGGTGTTTTTTACGTGATTTGGGGCGTTCTGCGTCATTTGGTGCGCCGGACGTCATTTGGTCGGTATGACGTCAGGTGAGGTCTGTATGAGGTGATATGGTGTTTTTTACGTGATTTGGGGTGTTCTGCGTCATTTGGTGCGCCGGACGTCATTTGGTGCGGGTGACGTCATTTGGTCGGTATGACGTCAGGTGAGGTCTGTATGAGGTGATATGGTGTTTTTTACGTGATTTGGGGCGTTCTGCGTCATTTGGTGCGCCGGACGTCATTTGGTGCGGGTGACGTCATTTGGTCGGTATGACGTCAGGTGAGGTCTGTATGAGGTGATATGGTGTTTTTTACGTGATTTGGGGCGTTCTGCGTCATTTGGTGCGCCGGACGTCATTTGGTGCGGGTGAAGTCATTTGGTCGGTATGACGTCAGGTGAGGTCTGTATGAGGTGATATGGTGTTTTTTACATGATTTGGGGTGTTCTGCATCATTTGGTGCGCCGGACGTCATTTGGTGCGGGTGACGTCATTTGGTCGGTATGACATCAGGTGAGGTCTGTATGAGGTGATATGGGGTTTTTTACGTGATTTGGGGCGTTCTGCGTCATTTGGTGCGCCGGACGTCATTTGATGCGGGTGACGTCATTTGGTCGGTATGACGTCAGGTGAGGTCTGTATGAGGTGATATGGTGTTTTTTACGTGATTTGGGGCGTTCTGCGTCGTTTGGTGCGCCGGACATCATTTGGTGCGGGTGACGTCATTTGGTCGGTATGACGTCAGGTGAGGTCTGTATGAGGTGATATGGTGTTTTTTACGTGATTTGGGGCGTTCTGCGTCATTTGGTGCGCCGGACGTCATTTGGTGCGGGTGACGTCTTTTGGTCGGTATGACGTCAGGTGAGGTCTGTATGAGGTGATATGGTGTTTTTTACGTGATTTGGGGCGTTCTGCGTCATTTGGTGCGCCGGACGTCATTTGGTGCGGGTGACGTCATTTGGTCGGTATGACGTCGGGTGAGGTCTGTATGAGGTGATATGGTGCTTTTTACGTGATTTGGGGCGTTCTGCGTCCTTTGGTGCGCCGGACGTCATTTGGTGCGGGTGACGTCATTTGGTCAGTATGACGTCAGGTGAGGTCTGTATGAGGTGATATGGTGTTTTTTACGTGATTTGGGGCGTTCTGCGTCCTTTGTTGCGCCGGACGTCATTTGGTGCGGGTGACGTCATTTGGTCGGTATGACGTCAGGTGAGGTCTGTGTGAGGTGATATGGTGTTTTTTACGTGATTTGGGGCGTTCTGCGTCCTTTGGTGCGCCGGACGTCATTTGGTGCGGGTGACGTCATTTGGTCGGTATGACGTCAGGTGAGGTCTGTATGAGGTGATATGGTGTTTTGTACGTGATTTGGGGCGTTCTGCGTCCTTTGGTGCGCCGGACGTCATTTGTTGCGGGTGACGTCATTTGGTCGGTATGACGTCAGGTGAGGTCTGTATGAGGTCATATGGTGTTTTTTACGTGATTTGGGGCGTTCTGCGTCATTTGGTGCGCTGGATGTCATTTGGTGCGGGTGACGTCATTTGGTCGGTATGACGTCAGGTGAGGTCTGTATGAGGTGATATGGTGTTTTTTACGTGATTTGGGGCGTTCTGCGTCATTTGGTGCGCCGGACGTCATTTGGTGCGGGTGACGTCTTTTGGTCGGTATGACGTCAGGTGAGGTCTGTATGAGGTGATATGGTGTTTTTTACGTGATTTGGGGCATTCTGCGTCATTTGGTGCGCCGGACGTCATTTGGTGCGGGTGACGTCATTTGGTCGGTATGACGTCGGGTGAGGTCTGTATGAGGTGATATGGTGTTTTTTACGTGATTTGGGGCGTTCTGCGTCCTTTGGTGCGCCGGACGTCATTTGGTGCGGGTGACGTCATTTGGTCGGTATGACGTCAGGTGAGGTCTGTGTGAGGTGATATGGTGTTTTTTACGTGATTTGGGGCGTTCTGCGTCCTTTGGTGCGCCGGACGTCATTTGGTGCGGGTGACGTCATTTGGTCGGTATGACGTCAGGTGAGGTCTGTGTGAGGTGATATGGTGTTTTTTACGTGATTTGGGGCGTTCTGCGTCCTTTGGTGCGCCGTACGTCATTTGGTGCGGGTGACGTCATTTGGTTGGTATGACGTCAGGTGAGGTCTGTATGAGGTGATATGGTGTTTTTTACGTGATTTGGGGCGTTCTGCGTCCTTTGGAGCGCCGTACGTCATTTGGTGCGGGTGACGTCATTTGGTCGGTATGACGTCAGGTGAGGTCTGTGTGAGGTGATATGGTGTTTTTTACGTGATTTGGGGCGTTCTGCGTCCTTTGGTGCGCCGGACGTCATTTGGTGCGGGTGACGTCATTTGGTCGGTATGACGTCAGGTGAGGTCTGTATGAGGTGATATGGTGTTTTTTACGTGATTTGGGGCGTTCTGCGTCCTTTGGTGCGCCGTACGTCATTTGGTGCGGGTGACGTCATTTGGTCGGTATGACGTCAGGTGAGGTCTGTATGAGGTCATATGGTGTTTTTTACGTGATTTGGGGCGTTCTGCGTCATTTGGTGCGCCGGACGTCATTTGGTGCGGGTGACGTCATTTGGTCGGTATGACGTCAGGTGAGGTCTGTGTGAGGTGATATGGTGTTTTTTACATGATTTGGGGCGTTCTGCGTCATTTGGTGCGCCGGATGTCATTTGGTGCGGGTGATGTCATTTGGTCGGTATGACGTCAGGTGAGGTCTGTATGAGGTGATATGGTGTTTTTTACTTGATTTGGGGCGTTCTGCGTCATTTGGTGCGCCGGACGTCATTTGGTGCGGGTGACGTCATTTGGTCGGTATGACGTCAGGTGAGGTCTGTATGAGGTCATATGGTGTTTTTTACGTGATTTGGGACGTTCTGCGTCCTTTGGTGTGCCGGACGTCATTTGGTGCGGGTGACGTCATTTGGTCGGTTTGACGTCAGGTGAGGTCTGTATGAGGTGATATGGTGTTTTTTACGTGATTTGGGGCGTTCTGAGTCGTTTGGTGCGCCGGACGTCACTTGGTGCGGGTGACGTCATTTGGTCGGTATGACGTCAGGTGAGGTCTGTATGAGGTGATATGGTGTTTTTTACGTGATTTGGGGCGTTCTGCGTCCTTTGGTGCACCGGACGTCATTTGGTGCGGGAGACGTCATTTGGTCGGTATGACGTCAGGTGAGGTCTGTATGAGGTCATATGGTGTTTTGTACGTGATTTGGGGCGTTCTGCGTCATTTGGTGCGCCGGACGTCATTAGGTGCGGGTGACGTCATTTGGTCGGTATGACGTCAGGTGAGGTCTGTATGAGGTGATATGGTGTTTTTTACGTCATTTGGGGCGTTCTGCGTCATTTGGTGCGCCGGACGTCATTTGGTCGGTATGACGTCAGGTGAGGTCTGTATGAGGTGATATGGTGTTTTTTACGTCATTTGGGGCGTTCTGAGTCGTTTGGTGCTCCGGACGTCATTTGGTGCGGGTGACGTCATTTGGTCGGTATGACGTCAGGTGAGGTCTGTATGAGGTGATATGGTGTTTTTTACGTGATTTGGGGCGTTCTGCGTCATTTGGTGCGCCGGACGTCATTTGGTGCGGGTGACGTCATTTGGTCGGTATGACGTCAGGTGAGGTCTGTATGAGGTGATATGGTGTTTTTTACGTGATTTGGGGCGTTCTGCGTCATTTGGTGCGCCGGACGTCATTTGGTGCGGGTGACGTCATTTCGTCGGTATGACGTCCGGTGAGGTCTGTATGAGGTCATATGGTGTTTTTTACGTGATTTGGGGCGTTCTGCGTCATTTGGTGCGCCGGACGTCATTTGGTGCGGGTGACGTCATTTGGTCGGTATGACGTCAGGTGAGTTCTGTATGAGGTGATATGGTGTTTTTTACGTGATTTGGGGCGTTCTGCATCATTTGGTGCCCCGGACGTCATTTGGTGCGGGTGACGTCATTTGGTCGGTATGACGTCAGGTGAGGTCTGTGTGAGGTGATATGGTGATTTTTACGTGATTTGGGGCGTTCTGCGTCATTTGGTGCGCCGGACGTCATTTGGTGCGGGTGACGTCATTTCGTCGGTATGACGTCAGGTGAGGTCTGTCTGAGGTCATATGGTGTTTTTTACGTGATTTGGGGCGTTCTGCGTCATTTGGTGCGCCGGACGTCATTTGGTGCGGGTGACGTCATATGGTCGGTATGACGTCAGGTGAGGTCTGTATGAGGTCATATGGTGTTTTTTACGTGATTTGGGGCGTTCTGCGTCATTTGGTGCGCCGGACGTCATTTGGTGCGGGTGACGTCATTTCGTCGGTATGACGTCAGGTGAGGTCTGTATGAGGTCATATGGTGTTTTTTACATGATTTGGGGCGTTCTGCGTCATTTGGTGCGCCGGATGTCATTTGGTGCGGGTGACGTCATTTGGTCGGTATGACGTCAGGTGAGGTCTGTATGAGGTCATATGGTGTTTTTTACGTGATTTGGGGCGTTCTGCGTCATTTGGTGCGCCGGACGTCATTTGGTGCGGGTGACGTCATTTGGTCGGTATGCCGTCAGGTGAGGTCTGTATGAGGTGATATGGTGTTTTTTACGTGATTTGGGGCGTTCTGCGTCATTTGGTGCGCCGGACGTCATTTGGTGCGGGTGACGTCATTTGGTCGGTATGACGTCAGGTGAGGTCTGTATGAGGTGATATGGTGTTTTTTACGTGATTTGGGGCGTTCTGAGTCGTTTGGTGCGCCGGACGTCATTTGGTGCGGGTGACGTCATTTGGTCGGTATGACGTCAGGTGAGGTCTGTATGAGGTGATATGGTGTTTTTTACGTGATTTGGGGCGTTCTGCGTCCTTTGGTGCACCGGACGTCATTTGGTGCGGGTGACGTCATTTGGTCGGTATGACGTCAGGTGAGGTCTGTATGAGGTCATATGGTGTTTTTTACGTGATTTGGGGCGTTCTGCGTCGCTTGGTGCGCCGGACGTCATTTGGTCGGTATGACGTCAGGTGAGGTCTGTATGAGGTGATATGGTGTTTTTTACGTGATTTGGGGCGTTCTGCGTCATTTGGTGCGCCGGACGTCATTTGGTGCGGGTGACGTCATTTGGTCGGTATGACGTCAGGTGAGGTCTGTATGAGGTGATATGGTGTTTTTTACGTGATTTGGGGCGTTCTGCGTCCTTTGGTGCGCCGGACGTCATTTGGTGCGGGTGACGTCATTTGGTCGGTATGACGTCAGGTGAGGTCTGTATGAGGTGATATGGTGTTTTTTACGTGATTTGGGGCGTTCTGCGTCATTTGGTGCGCCGGACGTCATTTGGTGCGGGTGACGTCATTTGGTCGGTATGACGTCAGGTGAGGTCTGTATGAGGTGATATGGTGTTTTTTACGTGATTTGGGGCGTTCTGCGTCATTTGGTGCGCCGGACGTCATTTGGTGCGGGTGACGTCATTTGGTCGGTATGACGTCAGGTGAGGTCTGTATGAGGTGATATGGTGTTTTTTACGTGATTTGGGGCGTTCTGCGTCCTTTGGTGCGCCGGACGTCATTTGGTGCGGGTGACGTCATTTGGTCGGTATGACGTCAGGTGAGGTCTGTATGAGGTCATATGGTGTTTTTTACGTGATTTGGGGCGTTCTGCGTCATTTGGTGCGCCGGACGTCATTTGGTGCGGGTGACGTCATTTCGTCGGTATGACGTCCGGTGAGGTCTGTATGAGGTCATATGGTGTTTTTTACGTGATTTGGGGCGTTCTGCGTCATTTGGTGCGCCGGACGTCATTTGGTGCGGGTGACGTCATTTGGTCGGTATGACGTCAGGTGAGGTCTGTATGAGGTGATATGGTGTTTTTTACGTGATTTGGGGCGTTCTGCGTCATTTGGTGCCCCGGACGTCATTTGGTGCGGGTGACGTCATTTGGTCGGTATGACGTCAGGTGAGGTCTGTGTGAGGTGATATGGTGATTTTTACGTGATTTGGGGCGTTCTGCGTCATTTGGTGCGCCGGACGTCATTTGGTGCGGGTGACGTCATTTGGTCGGTATGACGTCAGGTGAGGTCTGTCTGAGGTCATATGGTGTTTTTTACGTGATTTGGGGCGTTCTGCGTCATTTGGTGCGCCGGACGTCATTTGGTGCGGGTGACGTCATATGGTCGGTATGACGTCAGGTGAGGTCTGTATGAGGTCATATGGTGTTTTTTACGTGATTTGGGGCGTTCTGCGTCATTTGGTGCGCCGGACGTCATTTGGTGCGGGTGACGTCATTTCGTCGGTATGACGTCAGGTGAGGTCTGTATGAGGTCATATGGTGTTTTTTACATGATTTGGGGCGTTCTGCGTCATTTGGTGCGCCGGATGTCATTTGGTGCGGGTGACGTCATTTGGTCGGTATGACGTCAGGTGAGGTCTGTATGAGGTCATATGGTGTTTTTTACGTGATTTGGGGCGTTCTGCGTCATTTGGTGCGCCGGACGTCATTTGGTGCGGGTGACGTCATTTGGTCGGTATGCCGTCAGGTGAGGTCTGTATGAGGTGATATGGTGTTTTTTACGTGATTTGGGGCGTTCTGCGTCATTTGGTGCGCCGGACGTCATTTGGTGCGGGTGACGTCATTTGGTCGGTATGACGTCAGGTGAGGTCTGTATGAGGTGATATGGTGTTTTTTACGTGATTTGGGGCGTTCTGAGTCGTTTGGTGCGCCGGACGTCATTTGGTGCGGGTGACGTCATTTGGTCGGTATGACGTCAGGTGAGGTCTGTATGAGGTGATATGGTGTTTTTTACGTGATTTGGGGCGTTCTGCGTCCTTTGGTGCACCGGACGTCATTTGGTGCGGGTGACGTCATTTGGTCGGTATGACGTCAGGTGAGGTCTGTATGAGGTCATATGGTGTTTTTTACGTGATTTGGGGCGTTCTGCGTCGCTTGGTGCGCCGGACGTCATTTGGTCGGTATGACGTCAGGTGAGGTCTGTATGAGGTGATATGGTGTTTTTTACGTGATTTGGGGCGTTCTGCTTCCTTTGGTGCGCCGGACGTCATTTGGTGCGGGTGACGTCATTTGGTCGGTATGACGTCAGGTGAGGTCTGTATGAGGTGATATGGTGTTTTTTACGTGATTTGGGGCGTTCTGCGTCCTTTGGTGCGCCGGACGTCATTTGGTGCGGGTGACGTCATTTGGTCGGTATGACGTCAGGTGAGGTCTGTATGAGGTGATATGGTGTTTTTTACGTGATTTGGGGCGTTCTGCGTCATTTGGTGCGCCGGACGTCATTTGGTGCGGGTGACGTCATTAGGTCGGTATGACGTCAGGTGAGGTCTGTATGAGGTGATATGGTGTTTTTTACGTGATTTGGGGCGTTCTGCGTCATTTGGTGCGCCGGACGTCATTTGGTGCGGGTGACGTCATTTGGTCGGTATGACGTCAGGTGAGGTCTGTATGAGGTGATATGGTGTTTTTTACGTGATTTGGGGCGTTCTGCGTCCTTTGGTGCGCCGGACGTCATTTGGTGCGGGTGACGTCATTTGGTCGGTATGACGTCAGGTGAGGTCTGTATGAGGTCATATGGTGTTTTTTACGTGATTTGGGGCGTTCTGCGTCATTTGGTGCGCCGGACGTCATTTGGCGAGGGTGACGTCATTTGGTCGGTATGCCATCAGGTGAGGTCTGTATGAGGTGATATGGTGTTTTTTACGTGATTTGGGGCGTTCTGCGTCATTTGGTGCGCAGGACGTCATTTGGTGCGGGTGACGTCATTAGGTCGGTATGACGTCAGGTGAGGTCTGTATGAGGTGATATGGTGTTTTTTACGTGATTTGGGGCGTTCTGCGTCCTTTGGTGCGCCGGACGTCATTTGGTGCGGGTGACGTCATTTGGTCGGTATGACGTCAGGTGAGGTCTGTGTGAGGTGATATGGTGATTTTTACGTGATTTGGGGCGTTCTGCGTCATTTGGTGCGCCGGACGTCATTTGGTGCGGGTGACGTCATTTGGTCGGTATGACGTCAGGTGAGGTCTGTATGAGGTGATATGGTGTTTTTTACGTGATTTGGGGCGTTCTGCGTCATTTGGTGCTCCGGACGTCATTTGGTGCGGGTGACGTCATATGGTCGGTATGACGTCAGGTGAGGTCTGTATGAGGTCATATGGTGTTTTTTACGTGATTTGGGGCGTTCTGCGTCATTTGGTGCGCCGGACGTCATTTGGTGCGGGTGACGTCATTTGGTCGGTATGACGTCAGGTGAGGTCTGTATGAGGTGATATGGTGTTTTTTACGTGATTTGGGGCGCTCTGCGTCATTTGGTGTGCCGGACGTCATTTGGTGCGGGTGACGTCATTTGGTCGGTATGACGTCAGGTGAGGTCTGTATGAGGTGATATGGTGTTTTTTACGTGATTTGGGGCGTTCTGCGTCCTTTGGTGCGCCGGACGTCATTTGGTGCGGGTGACGTCATTTGGTCGGTATGCTGTCAGGTGAGGTCTGTATGAGGTGATATGGTGTTTTTTACGTGATTTGGGGCGTTCTGCGTCATTTGGTGCGCCGGACGTCATTTGGTGCGGGTGACGTCATTTGGTCGGTATGACGTCAGGTGAGGTCTGTATGAGGTCATATGGTGTTTTTTACGTGATTTGGGGAGTTCTGCGTCATTTGGTGTGCCGGACGTCATTTGGTGCGCCGGACGTCATTTGGTCGGTATGACGTCAGGTGAGGTCTGTATGAGGTGATATGGTGTTTTTTACGTGATTTGGGACGTTCTGAGTCGTTTGGTGCGCCGGACGTCATTTGGTGCGGGTGACGTCATTTGGTCGGTATGACGTCAGGTGAGGTCTGTATGAGGTGATATGGTGTTTTTTACGTGATTTGGGGCGTTCTGCGTCATTTGGTGCGCCGGACGTCATTTGGTGCGGGTGACGTCATTTGGTCGGTATGACGTCAGGTGAGGTCTGTATGAGGTGATATGGTGTTTTTTACGTGATTTGGGGCGTTCTGCGTCATTTGGTGCGCCGGACGTCATTTGGTGCGGGTGACGTCATTTCGTCGGTATGACGTCCGGTGAGGTCTGTATGAGGTCATATGGTGTTTTTTACGTGATTTGGGGCGTTCTGCGTCATTTGGTGCGCCGGACGTCATTTGGTGCGGGTGACGTCATTTGGTCGGTATGACGTCAGGTGAGGTCTGTGTGAGGTGATATGGTGATTTTTACGTGATTTGGGGCGTTCTGCGTCATTTGGTGCGCCGGACGTCATTTGGTGCGGGTGACGTCATTTGGTCGGTATGACGTCAGGTGAGGTCTGTATGAGGTGATATGGTGTTTTTTACGTGATTTGGGGCGTTCTGCGTCATTTGGTGCGCCGGACGTCATTTGGTGCGGGTGACGTCATTTGGTCGGTATGACGTCAGGTGAGGTCTGTATGAGGTGATATGGTGTTTTTTACGTGATTTGGGGCGTTCTGCGTCCTTTGGTGCGCCGGACGTCATTTGGTGCGGGTGACATCATTTGGTCGGTATGACGTCAGGTGAGGTCTGTATGAGGTCATATGGTGTTTTTTACGTGATTTGGGGCGTTCTGCGTCATTTGGTGCGCCGGACGTCATTTGGCGAGGGTGACGTCATTTGGTCGGTATGCCATCAGGTGAGGTCTGTATGAGGTGATATGGTGTTTTTTACGTGATTTGGGGCGTTCAGCGTCATTTGGTGCGCAGGACGTCATTTGGTGCGGGTGACGTCATTAGGTCGGTATGACGTCAGGTGAGGTCTGTATGAGGTGATATGGTGTTTTTTACGTGATTTGGGGCGTTCTGCGTCCTTTGGTGCGCCGGACGTCATTTGGTGCGGGTGACGTCATTTGGTCGGTATGACGTCAGGTGAGGTCTGTGTGAGGTGATATGGTGATTTTTACGTGATTTGGGGCGTTCTGCGTCATTTGGTGCGCCGGACGTCATTTGGTGCGGGTGACGTCATTTGGTCGGTATGACGTCAGGTGAGGTCTGTATGAGGTGATATGGTGTTTTTTACGTGATTTGGGGCGTTCTGCGTCATTTGGTGCTCCGGACGTCATTTGGTGCGGGTGACGTCATATGGTCGGTATGACGTCAGGTGAGGTCTGTATGAGGTGATATGGTGTTTTTTACGTGATTTGGGGCGTTCTGCGTCATTTGGTGCGCCGGACGTCATTTGGTGCGGGTGACGTCATTTGGTCGGTATGACGTCAGGTGAGGTCTGTATGAGGTGATATGGTGTTTTTTACGTGATTTGGGGCGCTCTGCGTCATTTGGTGCGCCGGACGTCATTTGGTGCGGGTGACGTCATTTGGTCGGTATGACGTCAGGTGAGGTCTGTATGAGGTGATATGGTGTTTTTTACGTGATTTGGGGCGTTCTGCGTCCTTTGGTGCGCCGGACGTCATTTGGTGCGGGTGACGTCATTTGGTCGGTATGCTGTCAGGTGAGGTCTGTATGAGGTGATATGGTGTTTTTTACGTGATTTGGGGCGTTCTGCGTCATTTGGTGCGCCGGACGTCATTTGGTGCGGGTGACGTCATTTGGTCGGTATGACGTCAGGTGAGGTCTGTATGAGGTCATATGGTGTTTTTTACGTGATTTGGGACGTTCTGAGTCGTTTGGTGCGCCGGACGTCATTTGGTGCGGGTGACGTCATTTGGTCGGTATGACGTCAGGTGAGGTCTGTATGAGGTGATATGGTGTTTTTTACGTGATTTGGGGCGTTCTGCGTCATTTGGTGCGCCGGACGTCATTTGGTGCGGGTGACGTCATTTGGTCGGTATGACGTCAGGTGAGGTCTGTATGAGGTGATATGGTGTTTTTTACGTGATTTGGGGCGTTCTGCGTCATTTGGTGCGCCGGACGTCATTTGGTGCGGGTGACGTCATTTCGTCGGTATGACGTCCGGTGAGGTCTGTATGAGGTCATATGGTGTTTTTTACGTGATTTGGGGCGTTCTGCGTCATTTGGTGCGCCGGACGTCATTTGGTGCGGGTGACGTCATTTGGTCGGTATGACGTCAGGTGAGGTCTGTGTGAGGTGATATGGTGATTTTTACGTGATTTGGGGCGTTCTGCGTCATTTGGTGCGCCGGACGTCATTTGGTGCGGGTGACGTCATTTGGTCGGTATGACGTCAGGTGAGGTCTGTATGAGGTGATATGGTGTTTTTTACGTGATTTGGGGCGTTCTGCGTCATTTGGTGCGCCGGACGTCATTTGGTGCGGGTGACGTCATATGGTCGGTATGACGTCAGGTGAGGTCTGTATGAGGTCATATGGTGTTTTTTACGTGATTTGGGGCGTTCTGCGTCATTTGGTGCGCCGGACGTCATTTGGTGCGGGTGACGTCATTTCGTCGGTATGACGTCCGGTGAGGTCTGTATGAAGTCATATGGTGTTTTTTACATGATTTGGGGCGTTCTGCGTCATTTGGTGTGCCGGACGTCATTTGGTGCGGGTGACGTCATTTGGTCGGTATGACGTCAGGTGAGGTCTGTATGAGGTGATATGGTGTTTTTTACGTGATTTCGGGCGTTCTGAGTCGTTTGTTGCGCCGGACGTCATTTGGTGCGGGTGACGTCATTTGGTCGGTATGACGTCAGGTGAGGTCTGTATGAGGTGATATTGTGTTTTTTACGTGATTTCGGGCGTTCTGAGTCGTTTCTTGCGCCGGACGTCATTTGGTGCGGGTGACGTCATTTGGTCGGTATGACGTCAGGTGAGGTCTGTATGAGGTGATATGGTGTTTTTTACGTGATTTGGGGCGTTCTGCGTCATTTGGTGCGCCGGACGTCATTTGGTGCGGGTGACGTCATTTGGTCGGTATGACATCAGGTGAGGTCTGTATGAGGTGATATGGTGTTTTTTACGTGATTTGGGGCGTTCTGCGTCGTTTGGTGCGCCGGACGTCATTTGGTGCGGGTGACGTCATTTGGTCGGTATGCTGTCAGGTGAGGTCTGTATGAGGTGATATGGTGTTTTTTACGTGATTTGGGGCGTTCTGCGTCATTTGGTGCGCCGGACGTCATTTGGTGCGGGTGACGTCATTTGGTCGGTATGACGTCAGGTGAGGTCTGTATGAGGTCATAAGGTGTTTTTTACGTGATTTGGGGCGTTCTGCGTCATTTGGTGTGCCGGACGTCATTTGGTGCGGGTGACGTCATTTGGTCGGTATGACGTCAGGTGAGGTCTGTATGAGGTGATATGGTGTTTTTTACGTGATTTGGGGCGTTCTGAGTCGTTTGGTGCGCCGGACGTCATTTGGTGCAGGTGACGTCATTTGGTCGGTATGACGTCAGGTGAGGTCTGTATGAGGTGATATGGTGTTTTTTACGTGATTTGGGGCGTTCTGCGTCATTTGGTGCGCCGGACGTCATTTGGTGCGGGTGACGTCATTTGGTCGGTATGACGTCAGGTGAGGTCTGTATGAGGTGATATGGTGTTTTTTACGTGATTTGGGGCGTTCTGCGTCATTTGGTGCGCCGGACGTCATTTGGTGCGGGTGACGTCATTAGGTCGGTATGACGTCAGGTGAGGTCTGTATGAGGTGATATTTTGTTTTTTACGTGATTTGGGGCGTTCTGCGTCATTTGGTGCGCCGGACGTCATTTGGTGCGGGTGACGTCATTTGGTCGGTGTGACGTCAGGTGAGGTCTGTATGAGGTCATATGGTGTTTTTTACATGATTTGGGGCGTTCTGCGTCATTTGGTGCGCCGGACGTCATTTGGCGAGGGTGACGTCATTTGGTCGGTATGCCATCAGGTGAGGTCTGTATGAGGTGATACGGTGTTTTTTACGTGATTTGGGGCGTTCTGCGTCATTTGGTGCGCCGGACGTCATTTGGTGCGGGTGACGTCATTTGGTCGGTATGACGTCAGGTGAGGTCTGTATGAGGTGATATGGTGTTTTTTACGTGATTTCGGGCGTTCTGCGTCATTTGGTGCGCCGGACGTCATTTGGTGCGGGTGACGTCATTTGGTCGGTATGACGTCAGGTGAGGTCTGTATGAGGTGATATGGTGTTTTTTACGTGATTTGGGGCGTTCTGCGTCATTTGGTGCGCCGGACGTCATTTGGTGCGGGTGACGTCATTTGGTCGGTATGATGTCAGGTGAGGTCTGTGTGAGGTGATATGGTGTTTTTTACGTGATTTGGGGCGTTCTGCGTCATTTGGTGCGCCGGACGTCATTTGGTGCGGGTGACGTCATTTGGTCGGTATGCCATCAGGTGAGGTCTGTATGAGGTGATATGGTGTTTTTTACGTGATTTGGGGCGTTCTGCGTCCTTTGGTGCGCCGGACGTCATTTGGTGCGGGTGACGTCATTTGGTCGGTATGCTGTCAGGTGAGGTCTGTATGAGGTGATATGGTGTTTTTTACGTGATTTGGGGCGTTCTGCGTCATTTGGTGCGCCGGACGTCATTTGGTGCGGGTGACGTCATTTGGTCGGTATGACGTCAGGTGAGGTCTGTATGAGGTCATATGGTGTTTTTTACGTGATTTGGGGCGTTCTGCGTCATTTGGTGTGCCGGACGTCATTTGGTGCGCCGGACGTCATTTGGTCGGTATGACGTCAGGTGAGGTCTGTATGAGGTGATATGGTGTTTTTTACGTGATTTGGGACGTTCTGAGTCGTTTGGTGCGCCGGACGTCATTTGGTGCGGGTGACGTCATATGGTCGGTATGACGTCAGGTGAGGTCTGTATGAGGTCATATGGTGTTTTTTACGTGATTTGGGGTGTTCTGCGTCATTTGGTGCGCCGGACGTCATTTGGTGCGGGTGACGTCATTTGGTCGGTATGACGTCAGGTGAGGTCTGTATGAGGTCATATGGTGTTTTTTACGTGATTTGGGGCGTTCTGCGTCATTTGGTGCGCCGGACGTCATTTGGTGCGGGTGACGTCATTTGGTCGGTATGCTGTCAGGTGAGGTCTGTATGAGGTGATATGGTGTTTTTTACGTGATTTGGGGCGTTCTGCGTCATTTGGTGCGCCGGACGTCATTTGGTGCGGGTGACGTCATTTGGTCGGTATGACGTCAGGTGAGGTCTGTATGAGGTCATATGGTGTTTTTTACGTGATTTGGGGCGTTCTGCGTCATTTGGTGTGCCGGACGTCATTTGGTGCGCCGGACGTCATTTGGTCGGTATGACGTCAGGTGAGGTCTGTATGAGGTCATATGGTGTTTTTTACGTGATTTGGGACGTTCTGAGTCGTTTGGTGCGCCGGACGTCATTTGGTGCGGGTGACGTCATTTGGTCGGTATGACGTCAGGTGAGGTCTGTATGAGGTGATATGGTGTTTTTTACGTGATTTGGGGCGTTCTGCGTCCTTTGGTGCGCCGGACGTCATTTGGTGCGGGTGACGTCATTTGGTCGGTATGACGTCAGGTGAGGTCTGTATGAGGTGATATGGTGTTTTTTACGTGATTTGGGGCGTTCTGCGTCATTTGGTGCGCCGGACGTCATTTGGTGCGGGTGACGTCATTTCGTCGGTATGACGTCCGGTGAGGTCTGTATGAGGTCATATGGTGTTTTTTACGTGATTTGGGGCGTTCTGCGTCATTTGGTGCGCCGGACGTCATTTGGTGCGGGTGACGTCATTTGGTCGGTATGACGTCAGGTGAGGTCTGTGTGAGGTGATATGGTGATTTTTACGTGATTTGGGGCGTTCTGCGTCATTTGGTGCGCCGGACGTCATTTGGTGCGGGTGACGTCATTTGGTCGGTATGACGTCAGGTGAGGTCTGTATGAGGTGATATGGTGTTTTTTACGTGATTTGGGGCGTTCTGCGTCATTTGGTGCACCGGACGTCATTTGGTGCGGGTGACGTCATATGGTCGGTATGACGTCAGGTGAGGTCTGTATGAGGTCATATGGTGTTTTTTACGTGATTTGGGGCGTTCTGCGTCATTTGGTGCGCCGGACGTCATTTGGTGCGGGTGACGTCATTTCGTCGGTATGACGTCAGGTGAGGTCTGTATGAGGTCATATGGTGTTTTTTACATGATTTGGGGCGTTCTGCGTCATTTGGTGCGCCGGATGTCATTTGGTGCGGGTGACGTCATTTGGTCGGTATGACGTCAGGTGAGGTCTGTATGAGGTCATATGGGGTTTTTTACGTGATTTGGGGCGTTCTGCGTCATTTGGTGCGCCGGACGTCATTTGGTGCGGGTGACGTCATTTGGTCGGTATGACGTCAGGTGAGGTCTGTATGAGGTCATATGGTGTTTTTTACGTGATTTGGGGCGTTCTGCGTCATTTGGTGTGCCGGACGTCATTTGGTGCGGGTGACGTCATTTGGTCGGTATGACGTCAGGTGAGGTCTGTATGAGGTGATATGGTGTTTTTTACGTGATTTCGGGCGTTCTGAGTCGTTTGTTGCGCCGGACGTCATTTGGTGCGGGTGACGTCATTTGGTCGGTATGACGTCAGGTGAGGTCTGTATGAGGTGATATGGTGTTTTTTACGTGATTTCGGGCGTTCTGAGTCGTTTCTTGCGCCGGACGTCATTTGGTGCGGGTGACGTCATTTGGTCGGTATGACGTCAGGTGAGGTCTGTATGAGGTGATATGGTGTTTTTTACGTGATTTGGGGCGTTCTGCGTCATTTGGTGCGCCGGACGTCATTTGGTGCGGGTGACGTCATTTGGTCGGTATGCCGTCAGGTGAGGTCTGTATGAGGTGATATGGTGTTTTTTACGTGATTTGGGGCGTTCTGCGTCATTTGGTGCGCCGGACGTCATTTGGTGCGGGTGACGTCATTTGGTCTGTATGCTGTCAGGTGAGGTCTGTATGAGGTGATATGGTGTTTTTTCCGTGATTTGGGGCGTTCTGCGTCATTTGGTGCGCCGGACGTCATTTGGTGCGCCGGACGTCATTTGGTCGGTATGACGTCAGGTGAGGTCTGTATGAGGTCATAAGGTGTTTTTTACGTGATTTGGGGCGTTCTGCGTCATTTGGTGCGCCGGACGTCATTTGGTGCGGGTGACGTCATTTGGTCGGTGTGACGTCAGGTGAGGTCTGTATGAGGTCATATGGTGTTTTTTACATGATTTGGGGCGTTCTGCGTCATTTGGTGCGCCGGACGTCATTTGGCGAGGGTGACGTCATTTGGTCGGTATGCCATCAGGTGAGGTCTGTATGAGGTGATATGGTGTTTTTTACGTGATTTGGGGCGTTCTGCGTCATTTGGTGCGCCGGACGTCATTTGGTGCGGGTGACGTCATTTGGTCGGTATGACGTCAGGTGAGGTCTGTATGAGGTGATATGGTGTTTTTTACGTGATTTGGGGCGTTCTGCGTCATTTGGTGCGCCGGACGTCATTTGGTGCGGGTGACGTCATTTGGTCGGTATGACGTCAGGTGAGGTCTGTATGAGGTGATATTTTGTTTTTTACGTGATTTGGGGCGTTCTGCGTCATTTGGTGCGCCGGACGTCATTTGGTGCGGGTGACGTCATTTGGTCGGTGTGACGTCAGGTGAGGTCTGTATGTGGTCATATTGTGTTTTTTACATGATTTGGGGCGTTCTGCGTCATTTGGTGCGCCGGACGTCATTTGGCGAGGGTGACGTCATTTTGTCGGTATGCCATCAGGTGAGGTCTGTATGAGGTGATATGGTGTTTTTTACGTGATTTGGGGCGTTCTGCGTCATTTGGTGCGCCGGACGTCATTTGGTGCGGGTGACGTCATTTGGTCGGTATGACGTCAGGTGAGGTCTGTATGAGGTGATATTTTGTTTTTTACGTGATTTGGGGCGTTCTGCGTCATTTGGTGCGCCGGACGTCATTTGGTGCGGGTGACGTCATTTGGTCGGTATGACGTCAGGTGAGGTCTGTATGAGGTGATATGGTGTTTTTTACGTGATTTGGGGCGTTCTGAGTCGTTTGGTGCGCCGGACGTCATTTGGTGCGGGTGACGTCATTTGGTTGGTATGACGACAGGTGAGGTCTGTATGAGGTGATATGGTGTTTTTTACGTGATTTGGGGCGTTCTGCGTCATTTGGTGCGCCGGACGTCATTTGGTGCGGGTGACGTCATTTGGTCGGTATGACGTCAGGTGAGGTCTGTATGAGGTGATATGGTGTTTTTTACGTGATTTGGGGCGTTCTGCGTCATTTGGTGCGCCGGACGTCATTTGGTGCGGGTGACGTCATTTGGTCGGTATGACGTCAGGTGAGGTCTGTATGAGGTCATATGGTGTTTTTTACGTGATTTGGGGCGTTCTGCGTCCTTTGGTGCGCCGGACGTCATTTGGTGCGGGTGACGTCATTTGGTCGGTATGACGTCAGGTGAGGTCTGTATGAGGTCATATGGTGTTTTTTACGTGATTTGGGGCGTTCTGCGTCATTTGGTGCGCCGGACGTCATTTGGCGAGGGTGACGTCATTTGGTCGGTATGCCATCAGGTGAGGTCTGTATGAGGTGATATGGTGTTTTTTACGTGATTTGGGGCGTTCTGCGTCATTTGGTGCGCCGGACGTCATTTGGTGCGGGTGACGTCATTTGGTCGGTATGACGTCAGTTGAGGTCTGTGTGAGGTGATATGGTGATTTTTACGTGATTTGGGGCGTTCTGCGTCATTTGGTGCGCCGGACGTCATTTGGTGCGGGTGACGTCATTTGGTCGGTATGACGTCAGGTGAGGTCTGTTTGAGGTGATATGGTGTTTTTTACGTGATTTGGGGCGTTCTGCGTCATTTGGTGCGCCGGACGTCATTTGGTGCGGGTGACGTCATTTGGTCGGTATGACGTCAGGTGAGGTCTGTATGAGGTGATATGGTGTTTTTTACGTGATTTGGGGCGTTCTGCGTCATTTGGTGCGCCGGACGTCATTTGGTGCGGGTGACGTCATTTGGTCGGTATGACGTCAGGTGAGGTCTGTATGAGGTGATATGGTGTTTTTTACATGATTTGGGGCGTTCTGCGTCATTTGGTGCGCCGGACGTCATTTGGTGCGGGTGACGTCATTTGGTCGGTATGACGTCAGGTGAGGTCTGTATGAGGTGATATTTTGTTTTTTACGTGATTTGGGGCGTTCTGCGTCATTTGGTGCGCCGGACGTCATTTGGTGCGGGTGACGTCATTTGGTCGGTATGACGTCAGGTGAGGTCTGTATGAGGTGATATGGTGTTTTTTACATGATTTGGGGCGTTCTGCGTCATTTGGTGCGCCGGACGTCATTTGGTGCGGGTGACGTCATTTGGTCGGTATGACGTCAGGTGAGGTCTGTATGAGGTGATATGGTGTTTTTTACGTGATTTGGGGCGTTCTGCGTCCTTTGGTGCGCCGGACGTCATTTGGTGCGGGTGACGTCATTTGGTCGGTATGACGTCAGGTGAGGTCTGTATGAGGTGATATGGTGTTTTTTACGTGATTTGGGGCGTTCTGAGTCGTTTGGTGCGCCGGACGTCATTTGGTGCGGGTGACGTCATTTGGTTGGTATGACGTCAGGTGAGGTCTGTATGAGGTGATATGGTGTTTTTTACGTGATTTGGGGCGTTCTGCGTCATTTGGTGCGCCGGACGTCATTTGGTGCGGGTGACGTCATTTGGTCGGTATGACGTCAGGTGAGGTCTGTATGAGGTGATATGGTGTTTTTTACGTGATTTGGGGCGTTCTGCGTCATTTGGTGCGCCGGACGTCATTTGGTGCGGGTGACGTCATTTGGTCGGTATGACGTCAGGTGAGGTCTGTATGAGGTGATATTTTGTTTTTTACGTGATTTGGGGCGTTCTGCGTCATTTGGTGCGCCGGACGTCATTTGGTGCGGGTGACGTCATTTGGTCGGTGTGACGTCAGGTGAGGTCTGTATGAGGTCATATGGTGTTTTTTAAGTGATTTGGGGCGTTCTGCGTCATTTGGTGCGCCGGACGTCATTTGGCGAGGGTGACGTCATTTGGTCGGTATGCCATCAGGTGAGGTCTGTATGAGGTGATATGGTGTTTTTTACGTGATTTGGGGCGTTCTGCGTCATTTGGTGCGCCGGACGTCATTTGGTGCGGGTGACGTCATTTGGTCGGTATGACGTCAGTTGAGGTCTGTGTGAGGTGATATGGTGTTTTTTACGTGATTTGGGGCGTTCTGCGTCCTTTGGTGCGCCGGACGTCATTTGGTGCGGGTGACGTCATTTGGTCGGTATGACGTCAGGTGAGGTCTGTATGAGGTGATATGGTGTTTTTTACGTGATTTGGGGCGTTCTGCGTCATTTGGTGCGCCGGACGTCATTTGGTGCGGGTGACGTCATTTGGTCGGTATGACGTCAGGTGAGGTCTGTATGAGGTGATATTTTGTTTTTTACGTGATTTGGGGCGTTCTGCGTCATTTGGTGCGCCGGACGTCATTTGGTGCGGGTGACGTCATTTGGTCGGTGTGACGTCAGGTGAGGTCTGTATGAGGTCATATGGTGTTTTTTACATGATTTGGGGCGTTCTGCGTCATTTGGTGCGCCGGACGTCATTTGGCGAGGGTGACGTCATTTGGTCGGTATGCCATCAGGTGAGGTCTGTATGAGGTGATATGGTGTTTTTTACGTGATTTGGGGCGTTCTGCGTCATTTGGTGCGCCGGACGTCATTTGGTGCGGGTGACGTCATTTGGTCGGTATGACGTCAGGTGAGGTCTGTATGAGGTGATATTTTGTTTTTTACGTGATTTGGGGCGTTCTGCGTCATTTGGTGCGCCGGACGTCATTTGGTGCGGGTGACGTCATTTGGTCGGTATGACGTCAGGTGAGGTCTGTATGAGGTGATATGGTGTTTTTTACGTGATTTGGGGCGTTCTGAGTCGTTTGGTGCGCCGGACGTCATTTGGTGCGGGTGACGTCATTTGGTTGGTATGACGACAGGTGAGGTCTGTATGAGGTGATATGGTGTTTTTTACGTGATTTGGGGCGTTCTGCGTCCTTTGGTGCGCCGGACGTCATTTGGTGCGGGTGACGTCATTTGGTCGGTATGACGTCAGGTGAGGTCTGTATGAGGTGATATGGTGTTTTTTACGTGATTTGGGGCGTTCTGCGTCATTTGGTGCGCCGGACGTCATTTGGTGCGGGTGACGTCATTTGGTCGGTATGACGTCAGGTGAGGTCCGTATGAGGTGATATGGTGTTTTTTACGTGATTTGGGGCGTTCTGCGTCATTTGGTGCGCCGGACGTCATTTGGTGCGGGTGACGTCATTTGGTCGGTGTGACGTCAGGTGAGGTCTGTATGAGGTGATATGGTGTTTTTTACATGATTTGGGGCGTTCTGCGTCATTTGGTGCGCCGGACGTCATTTGGCGAGGGTGACGTCATTTGGTCGGTATGCCATCAGGTGAGGTCTGTATGAGGTGATATGGTGTTTTTTACGTGATTTGGGGCGTTCTGCGTCATTTGGTGCGCCGGACGTCATTTGGTGCGGGTGACGTCATTTGGTCGGTATGACGTCAGTTGAGGTCTGTGTGAGGTGATATGGTGATTTTTACGTGATTTGGGGCGTTCTGCGTCATTTGGTGCGCCGGACGTCATTTGGTGCGGGTGACGTCATTTGGTCGGTATGACGTCAGGTGAGGTCTGTTTGAGGTGATATGGTGTTTTTTACGTGATTTGGGGCGTTCTGCGTCATTTGGTGCGCCGGACGTCATTTGGTGCGGGTGACGTCATTTGGTCGGTATGACGTCAGGTGAGGTCTGTATGAGGTGATATGGTGTTTTTTACGTGATTTGGGGCGTTCTGCGTCATTTGGTGCGCCGGACGTCATTTGGTGCGGGTGACGTCATTTGGTCGGTATGACGTCAGGTGAGGTCTGTATGAGGTGATATGGTGTTTTTTACGTGATTTGGGGCGTTCTGCGTCATTTGGTGCGCCGGACGTCATTTGGTGCGGGTGACGTCATTTGGTCGGTATGACGTCAGGTGAGGTCTGTATGAGGTGATATGGTGTTTTTTACGTGATTTGGGGCGTTCTGCGTCATTTGGTGCGCCGGACGTCATTTGGTGCGGGTGACGTCATTTGGTCGGTATGACGTCAGGTGAGGTCTGTATGAGGTGATATGGTGTTTTTTACATGATTTGGGGCGTTCTGCGTCATTTGGTGCGCCGGACGTCATTTGGTGCGGGTGACGTCATTTGGTCGGTATGACGTCAGGTGAGGTCTGTATGAGGTGATATTTTGTTTTTTACGTGATTTGGGGCGTTCTGCGTCATTTGGTGCGCCGGACGTCATTTGGTGCGGGTGACGTCATTTGGTCGGTATGACGTCAGGTGAGGTCTGTATGAGGTGATATGGTGTTTTTTACGTGATTTGGGGCGTTCTGAGTCGTTTGGTGCGCCGGACGTCATTTGGTGCGGGTGACGTCATTTGGTCGGTATGACGTCAGGTGAGGTCTGTATGAGGTGATATGGTGTTTTTTACGTGATTTGTGGCGTTCTGCGTCATTTGGTGCGCCGGACGTCATTTGGTGCGGGTGACGTCATTTGGTCGGTATGACGTCAGGTGAGGTCTGTATGAGGTGATATGGTGTTTTTTACGTGATTTGGGGCGTTCTGCGTCATTTGGTGCGCCGGACGTCATTTGGTGCGGGTGACGTCATTTGGTCGGTATGACGTCAGGTGAGGTCTGTATGAGGTGATATGGTGTTTTTTACGTGATTTGGGGCGTTCTGCGTCATTTGGTGCGCCGGACGTCATTTGGTGCGGGTGACGTCATTTGGTCGGTATGACGTCAGGTGAGGTCTGTATGAGGTCATATGGTGTTTTTTACATGATTTGGGGCGTTCTGCGTCATTTGGTGCGCCGGACGTCATTTGGTGCGGGTGACGTCATTTGGTCGGTATGACGTCAGGTGAGGTCTGTCTGAGGTCATATGGTGTTTTTTACGTGATTTGGGGCGTTCTGCGTCATTTGGTGCGCCGGACGTCATTTGGTGCGGGTGACGTCATTTGGTCGGTATGACGTCAGGTGAGGTCTGTATGAGGTGATATGGTGTTTTTTACGTGATTTGGGGCGTTCTGCGTCATTTGGTGTGCCGGACGTCATTTGGTGCGGGTGACGTCATTTGGTCGGTATGACGTCAGGTGAGGTCTGTATGAGGTGATATGGTGTTTTTTACGTGATTTGGGGCGTTCTGCGTCATTTGGTGCGCCGGACGTCATTTGGTGCGGGTGACGTCATTTGGTCGGTATGACGTCCGGTGAGGTCTGTATGAGGTGATATGGTGTTTTTTACGTGATTTGGGGCGTTCTGCGTCATTTGGTGCGCCGGACGTCATTTGGTGCGGGTGACGTCATTTGGTCGGTATGACGTCAGGTGAGGTCTGTATGAGGTGATATGGTGTTTTTTACGTGATTTGGGGCGTTCTGCGTCCTTTGGTGCGCCGGACGTCATTTGGTGCGGGTGACGTCATTTGGTCGGTATGACGTCAGGTGAGGTCTGTATGAGGTGATATGGTGTTTTTTACGTGATTTGGGGCGTTCTGCGTCATTTGGTGCGCCGGACGTCATTTGGTGCGGGTGACGTCATTTGGTCGGTATGACGTCAGGTGAGGTCTGTATGAGGTCATATGGTGTTTTTTACGTGATTTGGGGCGTTCTGCGTCATTTGGTGCGCCGGACGTCATTTGGTGCGGGTGACGTCATTTGGTCGGTATGACGTCAGGTGAGGTCTGTATGAGGTCATATGGTGTTTTTTACGTGATTTGGGGCGTTCTGCGTCATTTGGTGCGCCGGACGTCATTTGGTGCGCGAGACGTCATTTGGTCGGTATGACGTCAGGTGAGGTCTGTATGAGGTGATATGGTGTTTTTTACGTGATTTGGGGCGTTCTGCGTCCTTTGGTGCGCCGGACGTCATTTGGTGCGGGTGACGTCATTTGGTCGGTATGACGTCAGGTGAGGTCTGTATGAGGTGATATGGTGTTTTTTACGTGATTTGGGGCGTTCTGCGTCATTTGGTGCGCCGGACGTCATTTGGTGCGGGTGACGTCATTTGGTCGGTATGACGTCAGGTGAGGTCTGTATGAGGTGATATGGTGTTTTTTACGTGATTTGGGGCGTTCTGCGTCATTTGGTGCGCCGGACGTCATTTGGTGCGGGTGACGTCATTTGGTCGGTATGACGTCAGGTGAGGTCTGTATGAGGTGATATTTTGTTTTTTACGTGATTTGGGGCGTTCTGCGTCATTTGGTGCGCCGGACGTCATTTGGTGCGGGTGACGTCATTTGGTCGGTATGACGTCAGGTGCGGTCTGTATGCGGTGATATGGTGTTTTTTACGTGATTTGGGGCGTTCTGCGTCATTTGGTGCGCCGGACGTCATTTGGTGCGGGTGACGTCATTTGGTCGGTATGACGTCAGGTGAGGTCTGTATGAGGTCATATGGTGTTTTTTACGTGATTTGGGGCGTTCTGCGTCATTTGGTGCGCCGGACGTCATTTGGTGCGGGTGACGTCATTTGGTCGGTATGACGTCAGGTGAGGTCTGTATGAGGTGATATGGTGTTTTTTACGTGATTTGGGGCGTTCTGCGTCATTTGGTGCGCCGGACGTCATTTGGTGCGGGTGACGTCATTTGGTCGGTATGACGTCAGGTGAGGTCTGTATGAGGTGATATGGTGTTTTTTACGTGATTTGGGGCGTTCTGCGTCCTTTGGTGCGCCGGACGTCATTTGGTGCGGGTGACGTCATTTGGTCGGTATGACGTCAGGTGAGGTCTGTATGAGGTGATATGGTGTTTTTTACGTGATTTGGGGCGTTCTGCGTCATTTGGTGCGCCGGACGTCATTTGGTGCGGGTGACGTCATTTGGTCGGTATGACGTCAGGTGAGGTCTGTATGAGGTCATATGGTGTTTTTTACGTGATTTGGGGCGTTCTGCGTCCTTTGGTGCGCCGGACGTCATTTGGTGCGGGTGACGTCATTTGGTCGGTATGACGTCAGGTGAGGTCTGTATGAGGTGATATGGTGTTTTTTACGTGATTTGGGGCGTTCTGCGTCATTTGGTGCGCCGGACGTCATTTGGTGCGGGTGACGTCATTTGGTCGGTATGACGTCAGGTGAGGTCTGTATGAGGTGATATGGTGTTTTTTACGTGATTTGGGGCGTTCTGCATCCTTTGGTGCGCCGGACGTCATTTGGTGCGGGTGACGTCATTTGGTCGGTATGACGTCAGGTGAGGTCTGTATGAGGTGATATGGTGTTTTTTACGTGATTTGGGGCGTTCTGTGTCATTTGGTGCGCCGGACGTCATTTGGTGCGGGTGACGTCATTTGGTCGGTATGACGTCAGGTGAGGTCTGTATGAGGTGATATGGTGTTTTTTACGTGATTTGGGGCGTTCTGCGTCATTTGGTGCGCCGGACGTCATTTGGTGCGGGTGACGTCATTTGGTCGGTATGACGTCAGGTGAGGTCTGTATGAGGTGATATGGTGTTTTTTACATGATTTGGGGCGTTCTGCGTCATTTGGTGCGCCGGACGTCATTTGGTGCGGGTGACGTCATTTGGTCGGTATGACGTCAGGTGAGGTCTGAATGAGGTGATATTTTGTTTTTTACGTGATTTGGGGCGTTCTGCGTCATTTGGTGCGCCGGACGTCATTTGGTGCGGGTGACGTCATTTGGTCGGTATGACGTCAGGTGCGGTCTGTATGCGGTGATATGGTGTTTTTTACGTGATTTGGGGCGTTCTGCGTCATTTGGTGCGCCGGACGTCATTTGGTGCGGGTGACGTCATTTGGTCGGTATGACGTCAGGTGAGGTCTGTATGAGGTGATATGGTGTTTTTTACGTGATTTGGGGCGTTCTGCGTCGTTTGGTGCGCCGGACGTCATTTGGTGCGGGTGACGTCATTTGGTCGGTTTGACGTCAGGTGAGGTCTGTATGAGGTGATATGGTGTTTTTTACGTGATTTGGGGCGTTCTGCGTCCTTTGGTGCGCCGGACGTCATTTGGTGCGGGTGACGTCATTTGGTCGGTATGACGTCAGGTGAGGTCTGTATGAGGTGATATGGTGTTTTTTACGTGATTTGGGGCGCTCTGAGTCGTTTGGTGCGCCGGACGTCATTTGGTGCGGGTGACGTCATTTGGTCGGTATGACGTCAGGTGAGGTCTGTATGAGGTGATATGGTGTTTTTTACGTGATTTGGGGCGTTCTGAGTTGTTTGGTGCGCCGGACGTCATTTGGTGCGGGTGACGTCATTTGGTCGGTATGACGTCAGGTGAGGTCTGTATGAGGTGATATGGTGTTTTTTACGTGATTTGGGGTGTTCTGCGTCCTTTGGTGCGCCGGACGTCATTTGGTGCGGGTGACGTCATTTGGTCGGTATGACGTCAGGTGAGGTCTGTATGAGGTGATATGGTGTTTTTTACGTGATTTGGGGCGTTCTGCGTCATTTGGTGCGCCGGACGTCATTTGGTGCGGGTGACGTCATTTGGTCGGTATGACGTCAGGTGAGGTCTGTATGAGGTGATATGGTGTTTTTTACGTGATTTGGGGCGTTCTGCGTCCTTTGGTGCGCCGGACGTCATTTGGTGCGGGTGACGTCATTTGGTCGGTATGCCGTCAGGTGAGGTCTGTATGAGGTGATATGGTGTTTTTTACGTGATTTGGGGCGTTCTGCGTCATTTGGTGCGCCGGACGTCATTTGGTGCGGGTGACGTCATTTGGTCGGTATGACGTCAGGTGAGGTCTGTATGAGGTGATATGGTGTTTTTTACGTGATTTGGGGCGTTCTGCGTCATTTGGTGCGCCGGACGTCATTTGGTGCGGGTGACGTCATTTGGTCGGTATGACGTCAGGTGAGGTCTGTATGAGGTGATATGGTGTTTTTTACGTGATTTGGGGCGTTCTGCGTCATTTGGTGCGCCGGACGTCATTTGGTGCGGGTGACGTCATTTGGTCGGTATGACGTCAGGTGAGGTCTGTATGAGGTCATATGGTGTTTTTTACGTGATTTGGGGCGTTCTGCGTCGTTTGGTGTGCCGGACGTCATTTGGTGCGGGTGACGTCATTTGGTCGGTATGACGTCAGGTGAGGTCTGTATGAGGTGATACGGTGTTTTTTACGTGATTTGTGGCATTCTGCGTCCTTTGGTGCACCGGACGTCATTTGGTGCGGGTGACGTCATTTGGTCGGTATGACGTCAGGTGAGGTCTGTGTCAGGTGATATGGTGTTTTTTACGTGATTTGGGGCGTTCTGCGTCATTTGGTGCGCCGGACGTCATTTGGTGCGGGTGACGTCATTTGGTCGGTATGACGTCAGGTGAGGTCTGTATGAGGTGATACGGTGTTTTTTACGTGATTTGGGGCGTTCTGCGTCCTTTGGTGCGCCGGACGTCATTTGGTGCGGGTGACGTTATTTGGTCGGTATGACGTCAGGTGAGGTCTGTATGAGGTCATATGGTGTTTTTTACGTGATTTGGGGCGTTTTGCGTCCTTTGGTGCGCCGGACGTCATTTGGTGCGGGTGACGTCATTTGGTCGGAATGACGTCAGGTGAGGTCTGTATGAGGTCATATGGTGTTTTTTACGTGATTTGGGGCGTTCTTCGTCATTTGGTGCGCCGGACGTCATTTGGTGCGGGTGACGTCATTTGGTCGGTATGACGTCAGGTGAGGTCTGTATGAGGTGATATGGTGTTTTTTACGTGATTTGGGGCGTTCTGCGTCCTTTGGTGCGCCGGACGTCATTTGGTGCGGGTGACGTCATTTGGTCGGTATGACGTCAGGTGAGGTCTGTATGAGGTGATATGGTGTTTTTTACGTGATTTGGGGCGTTCTGAGTCGTTTGGTGCGCCGGACGTCATTTGGTGCGGGTGACGTCATTTGGTCGGTATGACGTCAGGTGAGGTCTGTATGAGGTGATATGGTGTTTTTTACGTGATTTGGGGCGCTCTGAGTCGTTTGGTGCGCCGGACGTCATTTGGTGCGGGTGACGTCATTTGGTCTGTATGACGTCAGGTGAGGTCTGTATGAGGTGATATGGTGTTTTTTACGTGATTTGGGGCGTTCTGAGTCGTTTGGTGCGCCGGACGTCATTTGGTGCGGGTGACGTCATTTGGTCGGTATGACGTCAGGTGAGGTCTGTATGAGGTGATATGGTGTTTTTTACGTGATTTGGGGTGTTCTGCGTCCTTTGGTGCGCCGGACGTCATTTGGTGCGGGTGACGTCATTTGGTCGGTATGACGTCAGGTGAGGTCTGTATGAGGTGATATGGTGTTTTTTACGTGATTTGGGGCGTTCTGCGTCATTTGGTGCGCCGGACGTCATTTGGTGCGGGTGACGTCATTTGGTCGGTATGACGTCAGGTGAGGTCTGTATGAGGTGATATGGTGTTTTTTACGTGATTTGGGGCGTTCTGCGTCCTTTGGTGCGCCGGACGTCATTTGGTGCGGGTGACGTCATTTGGTCGGTATGACGTCAGGTGAGGTCTGTATGAGGTGATATGGTGTTTTTTACGTGATTTGGGGCGTTCTGCGTCATTTGGTGCGCCGGACGTCATTTGGTGCGGGTGACGTCATTTGGTCGGTATGACGTCAGGTGAGGTCTGTATGAGGTCATATGGTGTTTTTTACGTGATTTGGGGCGTTCTGCGTCGTTTGGTGTGCCGGACGTCATTTGGTGCGGGTGACGTCATTTGGTCGGTATGACGTCAGGTGAGGTCTGTATGAGGTGATATGGTGTTTTTTACGTGATTTGGGGCGTTCTGCGTCCTTTGGTGCGCCGGACGTCATTTGGTGCGGGTGACGTCATTTGGTCGGTATGACGTCAGGTGAGGTCTGTATGAGGTGATATGGTGTTTTTTACGTGATTTGGGGCGTTCTGCGTCCTTTGGTGCGCCGGACGTCATTTGGTGCGGGTGACGTCATGTGGTCGGTATGACGTCAGGTGAGGTCTGTATGAGGTGATACGGTGTTTTTTACGTGATTTGGGGCGTTCTGCGTCCTTTGGTGCGCCGGACGTCATTTGGTGCGGGTGACGTCATTTGGTCGGAATGACGTCAGGTGAGGTCTGTATGAGGTGATATGGTGTTTTTTACGTGATTTGGGGCGTTCTTCGTCATTTGGTGCGCCGGACGTCATTTGGTGCGGGTGACGTCATTTGGTCGGTATGACGTCAGGTGAGGTCTGTATGAGGTCATACGGTGTTTTTTACGTCATTTGGGGCGTTCTGCGTCCTTTGGTGCGCCGGACGTCATTTGGTGCGGGTGACGTCATTTGGTCGGTATGACGTCAGGTGAGGTCTGTATGAGGTGATATGGTGTTTTTTACGTGATTTGGGGCGTTCTGAGTCGTTTGGTGCGCCGGACGTCATTTGGTGTGGGTGACGTCATTTGGTCGGTATGACATCAGGTGAGGTCTGTATGAGGTGATATGGTGTTTTTTACGTGATTTGGGGCGTTCTGCGTCATTTGGTGCGCCGGACGTCATTTGGTGCGGGTGACGTCATTTGGTCGGTATGACGTCAGGTGAGGTCTGTGTGAGGTGATATTTTGTTTTTTACGTGATTTGGGGCGTTCTGCGTCATTTGGTGCGCCGGACGTCATTTGGTGCGGGTGACGTCATTTGGTCGGTATGACGTCAGGTGAGGTCTGTGTGAGGTGATATTTTGTTTTTTACGTGATTTGGGGCGTTCTGCGTCATTTGGTGCGCCGGACGTCATTTGGTGCGGGTGACGTCATTTGGTCGGTATGACGTCAGGTGAGGTCTGTATGAGGTGATATGGTGTTTTTTACGTGATTTGGGGCGTTCTGCGTCCTTTGGTGCGCCGGACGTCATTTGGTGCGGGTGACGTCATTTGGTCGGTATGACGTCAGTTGAGGTCTGTATGAGGTCATATGGTGTTTTTTACGTGATTTGGGGCGTTCTGAGTCGTTTGGTGCGCCGGACGTCATTTGGTGCGGGTGACATCATTTGGTCGGTATGACGTCAGGTGAGGTCTGTATGAGGTCATATGGTGTTTTTTACGTGATTTGGGGCGTTCTGCGTCATTTGGTGCGCCGGACGTCATTTGGTGCGGGTGACATCATTTGGTCGGTATGACGTCAGGTGAGGTCTGTATGAGGTGATATTTTGTTTTTTACGTGATTTGCGGCGTTCTGAGTCGTTTGGTGCGCCGGACGTCATTTGGTGCGGGTGACGTCATTTGGTCGGTATGACGTCAGGTGAGGTCTGTATGAGGTGATATGGTGTTTTTTACGTGATTTGGGGCGTTCTGCGTCATTTGGTGCGCCGGACGTCATTTGGTGCGGGTGACGTCATTTGGTCGGTATGACATCAGGTGAGGTCTGTATGAGGTGATATGGTGTTTTTTACGTGATTTGGGGCGTTCTGAGTCGTTTGGTGCGCCGGACGTCATTTGGTGCGGGTGACGTCATTTGGTCGGTATGACGTCAGGTGAGGTCTGTATGAGGTGATATTTTGTTTTTTACGTGATTTGGGGCGTTCTGCGTCATTTGGTGCGCCGGACGTCATTTGGTGCGGGTGACGTCATTTGGTCGGTATGACGTCAGGTGAGGTCTGTATGAGGTGATATTTTGTTTTTTACGTGATTTGGGGCGTTCTGCGTCATTTGGTGCGCCGGACGTCATTTGGTGCGGGTGACGTCATTTGGTCGGTATGACGTCAGGTGAGGTCTGTATGAGGTGATATGGTGTTTTTTACGTGATTTGGGGCGTTCTGCGTCATTTGGTGCGCCGGACGTCATTTGGTGCGGGTGACGTCATATGGCCGGTATGACGTCAGGTGAGGTCTGTATGAGGTGATATGGTGTTTTTTACGTGATTTGGGGCGTTCTGCGTCATTTGGTGCGCCGGACGTCATTTGGTGCGGGTGACGTCATTTGGTCGGTATGACGTCCGGTGAGGTCTGTATGAGGTGATATTTTGTTTTTTACGTGATTTGGGGCGTTCTGCGTCATTTGGTGCGCCGGACGTCATTTGGTGCGGGTGACGTCATTTGGTCGGTATGACGTCAGGTGAGGTCTGTATGAGGTGATATGGTGTTTTTTACGTGATTTGGGGCGTTCTGAGTCGTTTGGTGGGCCGGACGTCATTTGGTGCGGGTGACGTCATTTGGTCGGTATGACGTCAGGTGAGGTCTGTATGAGGTGATATGGTGTTTTTTACGTGATTTGGGGCGTTCTGCGTCATTTGGTGCGCCGGACGTCATTTGGTGCGGGTGACGTCATTTGGTCGGTATGACGTCAGGTGAGGTCTGTATGAGGTGATATGGTGTTTTTTACGTGATTTGGGGCGTTCTGAGTCGTTTGGTGCGCCGGACGTCATTTGGTGCGGGTGACGTCATTTGGTCGGTATGACGTCAGGTGAGGTCTGTATGAGGTCATATGGTGTTTTTTACGTGATTTGGGGCGTTCTGCGTCATTTGGTGCGCCGGACGTCATTTGGTGCGGGTGACGTCATTTGGTCGGTATGACGTCAGGTGAGGTCTGTATGAGGTGATATGGTGTTTTTTACGTGATTTGGGGCGTTCTGCGTCATTTGGTGCGCCGGACGTCATTTGGTGCGGGTGACGTCATTTGGTCAGTATGACGTCAGGTGAGGTCTGTATGAGGTCATATGGGGTTTTTTACATGATTTGGGGCGTTCTGCGTCCTTTGGTGCGCCGGACGTCATTTGGTGCGGGTGACGTCATTTGGTCGGTATGACGTCAGGTGAGGTCTGTATGAGGTGATATGGTGTTTTTTACGTGATTTGGGGCGTTCTGCGTCCTTTGGTGCGCCGGACGTCATTTGGTGCGGGTGACGTCATTTGGTCGGTATGCCGTCAGGTGAGGTCTGTATGAGGTCATATGGTGTTTTTTACGTGATTTGGGGCGTTCTGCGTCATTTGGTGCGCCGGACGTCATTTGGTGCGGGTGACGTCATTTGGTCGGTATGACGTCAGGTGAGGTCTGTATGAGGTGATATGGTGTTTTTTACGTGATTTGGGGCGTTCTGCGTCATTTGGTGCGCCGGACGTCATTTGGTGCGGGTGACGTCATATGGCCGGTATGACGTCAGGTGAGGTCTGTATGAGGTGATATGGTGTTTTTTACGTGATTTGGGGCGTTCTGCGTCATTTGGTGCGCCGGACGTCATTTGGTGCGGGTGACGTCATTTCGTCGGTATGACGTCCGGTGAGGTCTGTATGAGGTGATATGGTGTTTTTTACGTGATTTGGGGCGTTCTGCGTCATTTGGTGCGCCGGACGTCATTTGGTGCGGGTGACGTCATTTGGTCGGTATGACGTCAGGTGAGGTCTGTATGAGGTGATATGGTGTTTTTTACGTGATTTGGGGCGTTCTGCGTCATTTGGTGCGCCGGACGTCATTTGGTGCGGGTGACGTCATTTGGTCGGTATGACGTCAGGTGAGGTCTGTATGAGGTGATATGGTGTTTTTTACGTGATTTGGGGTGTTCTGCGTCATTTGGTGCGCCGGACGTCATTTGGTGCGGGTGACGTCATTTCGTCGGTATGACGTCCGGTGAGGTCTGTATGAGGTCATATGGGGTTTTTTACGTGATTTGGGGCGTTCTGCGTCATTTGGTGCGCCGGACGTCATTTGGTGCGGGTGACGTCATTTGGTCGGTATGACGTCAGGTGAGGTCTGTATGAGGTGATATGGTGTTTTTTACGTGATTTGGGGCGTTCTGCGTCCTTTGGTGCGCCGGACGTCATTTGGTGCGGGTGACGTCATTTGGTCGGTATGACGTCAGGTGAGGTCTGTATGAGGTGATATGGTGTTTTTTACGTGATTTGGGGCGTACTGCGTCATTTGGTGCGCCGGACGTCATTTGGTTCGGGTGACGTCATTTGGTCGGTATGACGTCAGGTGAGGTCTGTATGAGGTGATATGGTGTTTTTTACGTGATTTGGGGCGTTCTGCGTCATTTGGTGCGCCGGACGTCATTTGGTGCGGGTGACGTCATTTGGTCGGTATGACGTCAGGTGAGGTCTGTATGAGGTGATATGGTGTTTTTTACGTGATTTGGGGCGTTCTGCGTCGTTTGGTGCGCCGGACGTCATTTGGTGCGGGTGACGTCATTTGGTCGGTATGACGTCAGGTGAGGTCTGTATGAGGTGATATGGTGTTTTTTACGTGATTTGGGGCGTTCTGCGTCCTTTGGTGCACCGGACGTCATTTGGTGCGGGTGACGTCATTTGGTCGGTATGACGTCAGGTGAGGTCTGTATGAGGTGATATGGTGTTTTTTACGTGATTTGGGGCGTTCTGCGTCCTTTGGTGCGCCGGACGTCATTTGGTGCGGGTGACGTTATTTTGTCGGTATGACGTCAGGTGAGGTCTGTATGAGGTCATATGGTGTTTTTTACGTGATTTGGGGCGTTCTGCGTCCTTCGGTGCGCCGGACGTCATTTGGTGCGGGTGACGTCATTTGGTCGGTATGACGTCAGGTGAGGTCTGTATGAGGTCATATGGTGTTTGTTACGTGATTTGGGGCGTTCTGCGTCCTTTGGTGCGCCGGACGTCATTTGGTGCGGGTGACGTCATTTGGTCGGAATGACGTCAGGTGAGGTCTGTATGAGGTGATATGGTGTTTTTTACGTGATTTGGGGCGTTCTGCGTCCTTTGGTGCGCCGGACGTCATTTGGTGCGGGTGACGTCATTTGGTCGGTATGACGTCAGGTGAGGTCTGTATGAGGTGATATGGTGTTTTTTTACGTGATTTGGGGCGTTCTGCGTCGTTTGGTGCGCCGGACGTCATTTGGTGCGGGTGACGTCATTTGGTCGGTATGACGTCAGGTGAGGTCTGTATGAGGTGATATGGTGTTTTTTACGTGATTTGGGGCGTTCTGAGTCGTTTGGTGCGCCGGACGTCATTTGGTGCGGGTGACGTCATTTGGTCGGTTTGACGTCAGGTGAGGTCTGTATGAGGTGATATGGTGTTTTTTACGTGATTTGGGGCGTTCTGCGTCGTTTGGTGCGCCGGACGTCATTTGGTGCGGGTGACGTCATTTGGTCGGTATGACGTCAGGTGAGGTCTGTATGAGGTGATATGGTGTTTTTTACGTGATTTGGGGCGTTCTGAGTCGTTTGGTGCGCCGGACGTCATTTGGTGCGGGTGACGTCATCTGGTCGGTATGACGTCAGGTGAGGTCTGTATGAGGTCATATGGTGTTTTTTACGTGATTTGGGGCGTTCTGCGTCATTTGGTGCGGCGGACGTCACTTGGTGCGGGTGACGTCATTTGGTCGGTATGACGTCAGGTGAGGTCTGTATGAGGTGATATGGTGTTTTTTACGTGATTTGGGGCGTTCTGAGTCGTTTGGTGCGCCGGACGTCATTTGGTGCGGGTGACGTCATTTGGTCGGTATGACGTCAGGTGAGGTCTGTATGAGGTGATATGGTGTTTTTTACGTGATTTGGGGCGTTCTGCGTCATTTGGTGCGCCGGACGTCATTTGGTGCGGGGTGACGTCATTTGGTCGGTATGACGTCAGGTGAGGTCTGTATGAGGTCATATGGTGTTTTTTACGTGATTTGGGGCGTTCTGAGTCGTTTGGTGCGCCGGACGTCATTTGGTGCGGGTGACGTCATTTGGTCGGTATGACGTCAGGTGAGGTCTGTATGAGGTGATATGGTGTTTTTTACGTGATTTGGGGCGTTCTGCGTCATTTGGTGCGCCGGACGTCATTTGGTGCGGGTGGACGTCATTTGGTCGGTATGACGTCAGGTGAGGTCTGTATGAGGTGATATGGTGTTTTTTACGTGATTTGGGGCGTTCTGCGTCATTTGGTGCGCCGGACGTCATTTGGTGCGGGTGACGTCATTTGGTCGGTATGACGTCAGGTGAGGTCTGTATGAGGTGATATGGTGTTTTTTACGTGATTTGGGGCGTTCTGAGTCGTTTGGTGCGCCGGACGTCATTTGGTGCGGGTGACGTCATTTGGTCGGTATGACGTCAGGTGAGGTCTGTATGAGGTGATATGGTGTTTTTTACGTGATTTGGGGCGTTCTGCGTCATTTGGTGCGCCGGAAGTCATTTGGTGCGGGTGACATCATTTGGTCGGTATGACGTCAGGTGAGGTCTGTATGAGGTGATATTTTGTTTTTTACGTGATTTGGGGCGTTCTGCGTCATTTGGTGCGCCGGACGTCATTTGGTGCGGGTGACGTCATTTGGTCGGTATGACGTCAGGTGAGGTCTGTATGAGGTGATATGGTGTTTTTTACGTGATTTGGGGCGTTCTGCGTCATTTGGTGCGCCGGACGTCATTTGGTGCGGGTGACGTCATTTGGTCGGTATGACGTCAGGTGAGGTCTGTATGAGGTGATATGGTGTTTTTTACGTGATTTGGGGCGTTCTGCGTCATTTGGTGCGCCGGACGTCATTTGGTGCGGGGTGACGTCATTTGGTCGGTATGACGTCAGGTGAGGTCTGTATGAGGTGATATGGTGTTTTTACGTGATTTGGGGCGTTCTGCATCATTTGGTGCGCCGGACGTCATTTGGTGCGGGGTGACGTCATTTGGTCGGTATGACGTCAGGTGAGGTCTGTATGAGGTGATATGGTGTTTTTTACGTGATTTGGGGCGTTCTGCGTCATTTGGTGCGCCGGACGTCATTTGGTGCGGGTGACGTCATTTGGTCGGTATGACGTCAGGTGAGGTCTGTATGAGGTGATATTTTGTTTTTTACGTGATTTGGGGCGTTCTGCGTCGTTTGGTGCGCCGGACGTCATTTGGTGCGGGTGACGTCATTTGGTCGGTATGACGTCAGGTGAGGTCTGTATGAGGTGATATGGTGTTTTTTACGTGATTTGGGGCGTTCTGCGTCCTTTGGTGCGCCGGACGTCATTTGGTGCGGGGTGACGTCATTTGGTCGGTATGACGTCAGGTGAGGTCTGTATGAGGTGATATGGTGTTTTTTACGTGATTTGGGGCGTTCTGCGTCATTTGGTGCGCCGGACGTCATTTGGTGCGGGTGACGTCATTTGGTCGGTATGACGTCAGGTGAGGTCTGTATGAGGTGATATGGTGTTTTTTACGTGATTTGGGGCGTTCTGCGTCCTTTGGTGCGCCGGACGTCATTTGGTGCGGGTGACGTCTTTTGGTCGGTATGTCGTCAGGTGAGGTCTGTATGAGGTCATATGGTGTTTTTTACGTGATTTGGGGCGTTCTGCGTCCTTTGGTGCGCCGGACGTCATTTGGTGCGGGTGACGTCATTTGGTCGGTATGACGTCAGGTGAGGTCTGTATGAGGTGATATGGTGTTTTTTACGTGATTTGGGGCGTTCTGCGTCCTTTGGTGCGCCGGACGTCATTTGGTGCGGGTGACGTCATTTGGTCGGTATGACGTCAGGTGAGGTCTGTATGAGGTGATATGGTGTTTTTTACGTGATTTGGGGCGTTCTGCGTCGTTTGGTGCGCCGGACGTCATTTGGTGCGGGTGACGTCATTTGGTCGGTATGACGTCAGGTGAGGTCTGTATGAGGTGATATGGTGTTTTTTACATGATTTGGGGCGTTCTGAGTCGTTTGGTGCGCCGGACGTCATTTGGTGCGGGTGACGTCATTTGGTCGGTATGACGTCAGGTGAGGTCTGTATGAGGTGATATGGTGTTTTTTACGTGATTTGGGGCGTTCTGCGTATTTTGGTGCGCCGGACATCATTTGGTGCGGGTGACGTCATTTGGTCGGTATGCCGTCAGGTGAGGTCTGTATGAGGTGATATGGTGTTTTTTACGTGATTTGGGGCGTTCTGCGTCCTTTGGTGCGCCGGACATCATTTGGTGCGGGTGACGTCATTTGGTCGGTATGACGTCAGGTGAGGTCTGTATGAGGTGATATGGTGTTTTTTACGTGATTTGGGGCGTTCTGCGTCATTTGGTGCGCCGGACGTCATTTGGTGCGGGTGACGTCATTTGGTCGGTATGACGTCAGGTGAGGTCTGTATGAGGTGATATGGTGTTTTTTACGTGATTTGGGGCGTTCTGCGTCCTTTGGTGCGCCGGACGTCATTTGGTGCGGGTGACGTCATTTGGTCGGTATGACGTCAGGTGAGGTCTGTATGAGGTGATATGGTGTTTTTTACGTGATTTGGGGCGTTCTGCGTCGTTTGGTGCGCCGGACGTCATTTGGTGCGGGTGACGTCATTTGGTCGGTATGCCGTCAGGTGAGGTCTGTATGAGGTGATATGGTGTTTTTTACGTGATTTGGGGCGTTCTGCGTCCTTTGGTGCGCCGGACGTCATTTGGTGCGGGTGACGTCATTTGGTCGGTATGACGTCAGGTGAGGTCTGTATGAGGTGATATGGTGTTTTTTACGTGATTTGGGGCGTTCTGCGTATTTTGGTGCGCCGGACATCATTTGGTGCGGGTGACGTCATTTGGTCGGTATGACGTCAGGTGAGGTCTGTATGAGGTGATATGGTGTTTTTTACGTGATTTGGGGCGTTCTGCGTCATTTGGTGCGCCGGACGTCATTTGGTGCCGGTGACGTCATTTGGTCGGTATGACGTCAGGTGAGGTCTGTATGAGGTGATATGGTGTTTTTTACGTGATTTGGGGCATTCTGCGTCGTTTGGTGCGCCGGACGTCATTTGGTGCGGGTGACGTCATTTGGTCGGTATGACGTCAGGTGAGGTCTGTATGAGGTGATATGGTGTTTTTTACGTGATTTGGGGCGTTTCTGCGTCGTTTGGTGCGCCGGACGTCATTTGGTGCGGGTGACGTCATTTGGTCGGTATGACGTCAGGTGAGGTCTGTATGAGGTGATATGGTGTTTTTTACGTGATTTGGGGCGTTCTGCGTCCTTTGGTGCGCCGGACGTCATTTGGTGCGGGTGACGTCATTTGGTCGGTATGACGTCAGGTGAGGTCTGTATGAGGTCATATGGTGTTTTTTACGTGATTTGGGGCGTTCTGCGTCATTTGGTGCGCCGGACGTCATTTGGTGCGGGTGACGTCATTTGGTCGGTATGACGTCAGGTGAGGTCTGTATGAGGTCATATGGTGTTTTTTACGTGATTTGGGGCGTTCTGCGTCATTTGGTGCGCCGGACGTCATTTGGTGCGGGGTGACGTCATTTGGTCGGTATGACGTCAGGTGAGGTCTGTATGAGGTGATATGGTGTTTTTTACGTGATTTGGGGCGTTCTGCGTCATTTGGTGCGCCGGACGTCATTTGGTGCGGGGTGACGTCATTTGGTCGGTATGACGTCAGGTGAGGTCTGTATGAGGTGATATGGTGTTTTTTACGTGATTTGGGGCGTTCTGCGTCATTTGGTGCGCCGGACGTCATTTGGTGCGTGTGACGTCATTTGGTCGGTATGACGTCAGGTGAGGTCTGTATGAGGTCATATGGTGTTTTTTACGTGATTTGGGGCGTTCTGCGTCCTTTGGTGCGCCGGACGTCATTTGGTGCGGGTGACGTCATTTGGTCGGTATGACGTCAGGTGAGGTCTGTATGAGGTCATATGGTGTTTTTTACGTGATTTGGGGCGTTCTGAGTCGTTTGGTGCGCCGGACGTCATTTGGTGCGGGTGACGTCATTTGGTCGGTATGACGTCAGGTGAGGTCTGTATGAGGTGATATGGTGTTTTTTACGTGATTTGGGGCGTTCTGCGTCGTTTGGTGCGCCGGACGTCATTTGGTGCGGGTGACGTCATTTGGTCGCTATGCCGTCAGGTGAGGTCTGTATGAGGTGATATGGTGTTTTTTACGTGATTTGGGGCGTTCTGCGTCATTTGGTGCGCCGGACGTCATTTGGTGCGGGTGACGTCATTTGGTCGGTATGACGTCAGGTGAGGTCTGTATGAGGTGATATGGTGTTTTTTACGTGATTTGGGGCGTTCTGCGTCATTTGGTGCGCCGGACGTCATTTGGTGCGGGTGACGTCATTTGGTCGGTATGACGTCAGGTGAGGTCTGTATGAGGTGATATGGTGTTTTTTACGTGATTTGGGGCGTTCTGCGTCATTTGGTGCACCGGACGTCATTTGGTGCGGGTGACGTCATATGGTCGGTATGACGTCAGGTGAGGTCTGTATGAGGTGATATGGTGTTTTTTACGTGATTTGGGGCGTTCTGCGTCCTTTGGTGCGCCGGACGTCATTTGGTGCGGGTGACGTCATTTGGTCGGTATGACGTCCGGTGAGGTCTGTATGAGGTCATATGGTGTTTTTTACGTGATTTGGGGCGTTCTGCGTCATTTGGTGCGCCGGACGTCATTTGGTGCGGGTGACGTCATTAGGTCGGTATGACGTCAGGTGAGGTCTGTATGAGGTGATATGGTGTTTTTTACGTGATTTGGGGCGTTCTGCGTCCTTTGGTGCGCCGGACGTCATTTGGTGCGGGTGACGTCATTTGGTCGGTATGACGTCAGGTGAGGTCTGTATGAGGTGATATGGTGTTTTTTACGTGATTTGGGGCGTTCTGCGTATTTTGGTGCGCCGGACATCATTTGGTGCGGGTGACGTCATTTGGTCGGTATGACGTCAGGTGAGGTCTGTATGAGGTGATATGGTGTTTTTTACGTGATTTGGGGCGTTCTGCGTCATTTGGTGCGCCGGACGTCATTTGGTGCCGGTGACGTCATTTGGTCGGTATGACGTCAGGTGAGGTCTGTATGAGGTGATATGGTGTTTTTTACGTGATTTGGGGCATTCTGCGTCGTTTGGTGCGCCGGACGTCATTTGGTGCGGGTGACGTCATTTGGTCGGTATGACGTCAGGTGAGGTCTGTATGAGGTGATATGGTGTTTTTTACGTGATTTGGGGCGTTCTGCGTCCTTTGGTGCGCCGGACGTCATTTGGTGCGGGTGACGTCATTTGGTCGGTATGACGTCAGGTGAGGTCTGTATGAGGTGATATGGTGTTTTTTACGTGATTTGGGGCGTTCTGCGTCCTTTGGTGCGCCGGACGTCATTTGGTGCGGGTGACGTCATTTGGTCGGTATGACGTCAGGTGAGGTCTGTATGAGGTGATATGGTGTTTTTTACGTGATTTGGGGCGTTCTGCGTCGTTTGGTGCGCCGGACGTCATTTGGTGCGGGTGACGTCATTTGGTCGGTATGACGTCAGGTGAGGTCTGTATGAGGTCATATGGTGTTTTTTACGTGATTTGGGGCGTTCTGCGTCATTTGGTGCGCCGGACGTCATTTGGTGCGGGTGACGTCATTTGGTCGGTATGACGTCAGGTGAGGTCTGTATGAGGTGATATGGTGTTTTTTACGTGATTTGGGGCGTTCTGCGTCATTTGGTGCGCCGGACGTCATTTGGTGCGGGTGACGTCATTTGGTCGGTATGATGTCAGGTGAGGTCTGTATGAGGTGATATGGTGTTTTTTACGTGATTTGGGGCGTTCTGCGTCATTTGGTGCGCCGGACGTCATTTGGTGCGGGTGACGTCATTTGGTCGGTATGACGTCAGGTGAGGTCTGTATGAGGTCATATGGTGTTTTTTACGTGATTTGGGGCGTTCTGCGTCCTTTGGTGCGCCGGACGTCATTTGGTGCGGGTGACGTCATTTGGTCGGTATGACGTCAGGTGAGGTCTGTATGAGGTGATATGGTGTTTTTTACGTGATTTGGGGCGTTCTGCGTCCTTTGGTGCGCCGGACGTCATTTGGTGCGGGTGACGTCATTTGGTCGGTATGACGTCAGGTGAGGTCTGTATGAGGTGATATGGTGTTTTTTACGTGATTTGGGGCGTTCTGCGTCCTTTGGTGCGCCGGACGTCATTTGGTGCGGGTGACGTCATTTGGTCGCTATGCCGTCAGGTGAGGTCTGTATGAGGTGATATGGTGTTTTTTACGTGATTTGGGGCGTTCTGCGTCTTTTGGTGCGCCGGACGTCATTTGGTGCGGGTGACGTCATATGGTCGGTATGACGTCAGGTGAGGTCTGTATGAGGTGATATGGTGTTTTTTACGTGATTTGGGGCGTTCTGCGTCATTTGGTGCGCCGGACGTCATTTGGTGCGGGTGACGTCATATGGTCGGTATGACGTCAGGTGAGGTCTGTATGAGGTGATATGGTGTTTTTTACGTGATTTGGGGCGTTCTGCGTCCTTTGGTGCGCCGGACGTCATTTGGTGCGGGTGACGTCATTTGGTCGGTATGACGTCCGGTGAGGTCTGTATGAGGTCATATGGTGTTTTTTACGTGATTTGGGGCGTTCTGCGTCATTTGGTGCGCCGGACGTCATTTGGTGCGGGTGACGTCATTAGGTCGGTATGACGTCAGGTGAGGTCTGTATGAGGTGATATGGTGTTTTTTACGTGATTTGGGGCGTTCTGCGTCCTTTGGTGCGCCGGACGTCATTTGGTGCGGGTGACGTCATTTGGTCGGTATGACGTCAGGTGAGGTCTGTATGAGGCGATATGGTGTTTTTTACGTGATTTGGGGCGTTCTGCGTATTTTGGTGCGCCGGACATCATTTGGTGCGGGTGACGTCATTTGGTCGGTATGACGTCAGGTGAGGTCTGTATGAGGTGATATGGTGTTTTTTACGTGATTTGGGGCGTTCTGCGTCATTCGGTGCGCCGGACGTCATTTGGTGCGGGTGACGTCATTTGGTCGGTATGACGTCAGGTGAGGTCTGTATGAGGTCATATGGTGTTTTTTACGTGATTTGGGGCGTTCTGCGTCATTTGGTGCGCCGGACGTCATTTGGTGCGGGTGACGTCATTTGGTCGGTATGACGTCAGGTGAGGTCTGTATGAGGTCATATGGTGTTTTTTACGTGGTTTGGGGCGTTCTGCGTCCTTTGGTGCGCCGGACGTCATTTGGTGCGGGTGACGTCATTTGGTCGGTATGACGTCAGGTGAGGTCTGTATGAGGTGATATGGTGTTTTTTACGTGATTTGGGGCGTTCTGCGTCATTTGGTGCGCCAGACGTCATTTGGTGCGGGTGACGTCATTTGGTCGGTATGACGTCAGGTGAGGTCTGTGTGAGGTGATATGGTGTTTTTTACGTGATTTGGGGCGTTCTGCGTCATTTGGTGCGCCGGACGTCATTTGGTGCGGGTGACGTCATTTGGTCGGTATGACGTCAGGTGAGGTCTGTATGAGGTCATATGGTGTTTTTTACGTGATTTGGGGCGTTCTGCGTCATTTGGTGCGCCGGACGTCATTTGGTGCGGGTGACGTCATTTGGTCGGTATGACGTCAGGTGAGGTCTGTATGAGGTGATATGGTGTTTTTTACGTGATTTGGGGCGTTCTGCGTCATTTGGTGCGCCAGACGTCATTTGGTGCGGGTGACGTCATTTGGTCGGTATGACGTCAGGTGAGGTCTGTGTGAGGTGATATGGTGTTTTTTACGTGATTTGGGGCGTTCTGCGTCATTTGGTGCGCCGGACGTCATTTGGTGCGGGTGACGTCATTTGGTCGGTATGACGTCAGGTGAGGTCTGTATGAGGTCATATGGTGTTTTTTACGTGATTTGGGGCGTTCTGCGTCATTTGGTGCGCCGGACGTCATTTGGTGCGGGTGACGTCATTTGGTCGGTATGACGTCAGGTGAGGTCTGTATGAGGTGATATGGTGTTTTTTACGTGATTTGGGGCGTTCTGCGTCCTTTGGTGCGTCGGACGTCATTTGGTGCGGGTGACGTCATTTGGTCGGTATGACGTCAGGTGAGGTCTGTATGAGGTGATATGGTGTTTTTTACGTGATTTGGGGCGTTCTGCGTCCTTTGGTGCGCCGGACGTCATTTGGTGCGGGTGACGTCATTTGGTCGGTATGACGTCAGGTGAGGTCTGTATGAGGTGATATGGTGGTTTTTACGTGATTTGGGGCGTTCTGCGTCATTTGGTGCGCCGGACGTCATTTGGTGCGGGTGACGTCATTTGGTCGGTATGACGTCAGGTGAGGTCTGTATGAGGTCATATGGTGTTTTTTACGTGATTTGGGGCGTTCTGCGTCCTTTGGTGCGCCGGACGTCATTTGGTGCGGGTGACGTCATTTGGTCGGTATGACGTCAGGTGAGGTCTGTATGAGGTCATATGGTGTTTTTTACGTGATTTGGGGCGTTCTGCGTCATTTGGTGCGCCGGACGTCATTTGGTGCGGGTGACGTCATTTGGTCGGTATGACGTCAGGTGAGGTCTGTGTGAGGTGATATGGTGTTTTTTACGTGATTTGGGGCGTTCTGCGTCATTTGGTGCGCCGGACGTCATTTGGTGCGGGTGACGTCATTTGGTCGGTATGACGTCAGGTGAGGTCTGTATGAGGTCATATGGTGTTTTTTACGTGATTTGGGGCGTTCTGCGTCATTTGGTGCGCCAGACGTCATTTGGTGCGGGTGACGTCATTTGGTCGGTATGACGTCAGGTGAGGTCTGTGTGAGGTGATATGGTGTTTTTTACGTGATTTGGGGCGTTCTGCGTCATTTGGTGCGCCGGACGTCATTTGGTGCGGGTGACGTCATTTGGTCGGTATGACGTCAGGTGAGGTCTGTATGAGGTCATATGGTGTTTTTTACGTGATTTGGGGCGTTCTGCGTCATTTGGTGCGCCGGACGTCATTTGGTGCGGGTGACGTCATTTGGTCGGTATGACGTCAGGTGAGGTCTGTATGAGGTGATATGGTGTTTTTTACGTGATTTGGGGCGTTCTGCGTCCTTTGGTGCGTCGGACGTCATTTGGTGCGGGTGACGTCATTTGGTCGGTATGACGTCAGGTGAGGTCTGTATGAGGTGATATGGTGTTTTTTACGTGATTTGGGGCGTTCTGCGTCCTTTGGTGCGCCGGACGTCATTTGGTGCGGGTGACGTCATTTGGTCGGTATGACGTCAGGTGAGGTCTGTATGAGGTGATATGGTGTTTTTTACGTGATTTGGGGCGTTCTGCGTCGTTTGGTGCGCCGGACGTCATTTGGTGCGGGTGACGTCATTTGGTCGGTTTGACGTCAGGTGAGGTCTGTATGAGGTGATATGGTGTTTTTTACGTGATTTGGGGCGTTCTGCGTCCTTTGGTGCGCCGGACGTCATTTGGTGCGGGTGACGTCATTTGGTCGGTATGACGTCAGGTGAGGTCTGTATGAGGTCATATGGTGTTTTTTACGTGATTTGGGGCGTTCTGCGTCATTTGGTGCGCCGGACGTCATTTGGTGCGGGTGACGTCATTTGGTCGGTATGACGTCAGGTGAGGTCTGTGTGAGGTGATATGGTGTTTTTTACGTGATTTGGGGCGTTCTGCGTCCTTTGGTGCGCCGGACGTCATTTGGTGCGGGTGACGTCATTTGGTCGGTATGACGTCAGGTGAGGTCTGTATGAGGTGATATGGTGTTTTTTACGTGATTTGGGGCGTTCTGCGTCATTTGGTGCGCCGGACGTCATTTGGTGCGGGTGACGTCATTTGGTCGGTATGACGTCAGGTGAGGTCTGTGTGAGGTGATATGGTGTTTTTTACGTGATTTGGGGCGTTCTGCGTCATTTGGTGCGCCGGACGTCATTTGGTGCGGGTGACGTCATTTGGTCGGTATGCCGTCAGGTGAGGTCTGTATGAGGTGATATGGTGTTTTTTACGTGATTTGGGGCGTTCTGCGTCCTTTGGTGCGCCGGACGTCATTTGGTGCGGGTGAAGTCATTTGGTCGGTATGACGTCAGGTGAGGTCTGTATGAGGTGATATGGTGTTTTTTACGTGATTTGGGGCGTTCTGCGTCGTTTGGTGCGCCGGACGTCATTTGGTGCGGGTGACATCATTTGGTCGGTATGACGTCAGGTGAGGTCTGTATGAGGTGATATGGTGGTTTTTACGTGATTTGTGGCGTTCTGCGTCATTTGGTGCGCCGGACGTCATTTGGTGCGGGTGACGTCATTTGTTCAGTATGACGTCAGGTGAGGTCTGTGTGAGGTGATATGGTGTTTTTTACGTGATTTGGGGCGTTCTGCGTCATTTGGTGCGCCGGACGTCATTTGGTGCGGGTGACGTCATTTGGTCGGTATGACGTCAGGTGAGGTCTGTGTGAGGTGATATGGTGTTTTTTACGTGATTTGGGGCGTTCTGCGTCATTTGGTGCGCCGGACGTCATTTGGTGCGGGTGACGTCATTTGGTCGGTATGACGTCAGGTGAGGTCTGTATGAGGTGATATGGTGTTTTTTACGTGATTTGGGGCGTTCTGCGTCATTTGGTGCGCCGGACGTCATTTGGTGCGGGTGACGTCATATGGTTGGTATGACGTCAGGTGAGGTCTGTATGAGGTGATATGGTGTTTTTTACGTGATTTGGGGTGTTCTGCGTCCTTTGGTGCGGCGAACGTCATTTGGTGCGCGTGACGTCATTTGGTCGGTATGACGTCAGGTGAGGTCTGTATGAGGTGATATGGAGTTTTTTACGTGATTTGGGGCGTTCTGCGTCCTTTGGTGCGCCGGACGTCATTTGGTGCGGGTGACGTCATTTGGTCGGTATGACGTCAGGTGAGGTCTGTATGAGGTGATTTGGTGTTTTTTACGTGATTTGGGGCGTTCTGCGTCCTTTGGTGCGCCGGACGTCATTTGGTGCGGGTGACGTCATTTGGTCGGTATGACGTCAGGTGAGGTCTGTATGAGGTGATATGGTGTTTTTTACGTGATTTGGGGCGTTCTGCGTCCTTTGGTGCGCCGGACGTCATTTGGTGCGGGTGACGTCATTTGGTCAGTATGACGTCAGGTGAGGTCTGTATGAGGTGATATGGTGTTTTTTTCGTGATTTGGGGCGTTCTGCGTCATTTGGTGCGCCGGACGTCATTTGGTGCGGGTGACGTCATTTGGTCGGTATGACATCAGGTGAGGTCTGTATGAGGTGATATGGTGGTTTTTACGTGATTTGGGGCGTTCTGCGTCATTTGGTGCGCCGGACGTCATTTGGTGCGGGTGACGTCATTTGGTCGGTATGACATCAGGTGAGGTCTGTATGAGGTCATATGGTGTTTTTTACGTGATTTGGGGCGTTCTGCGTCATTTGGTGCGCCGGACGTCATTTGGTGCGGGTGACGTCATTTGGTCGGTATGACGTCAGGTGAGGTCTGTATGAGGTCATATGGTGTTTTTTACGTGATTTGGGGCGTTCTGCGTCCTTTGGTGCGCCGGACGTCATTTGGTGCGGGTGACGTCATTTGGTTGGTATGACGTCAGGTGAGGTCTGTATGAGGTGATATTTTGTTTTTTACGTGATTTGGGGCGTTCTGCGTCATTTGGTGCGCCGGACGTCATTTGGTGCGGGTGACGTCATTTGGTCGGTATGACGTCAGGTGAGGTCTGTATGAGGTGATATGGTGTTTTTTACGTGATTTGGGGCGTTCTGCGTCATTTGGTGCGCCGGACGTCATTTGGTGCGGGTGACGTCATTTGGTCGGTATGACGTCAGGTGAGGTCTGTATGAGGTCATATGGTGTTTTTTACGTGATTTGGGGCGTTCTGCGTCGTTTGGTGCGCCGGACGTCATTTGGTGCGGGTGACGTCATTTGGTCGGTATGACGTCAGGTGAGGTCTGTATGAGGTCATAAGGTGCTTTTTACGTGATTTGGGGCGTTCTGCGTCATTTGGTGCGCCGGACGTCATTTGGTGCGGGTGACGTCATTTGGTCGGTATGACGTCAGGTGAGGTCTGTATGAGGTCATATGGTGTTTTTTACGTGATTTGGGGCGTTCTGCGTCCTTTGGTGCGCCGGACGTCATTTGGTGCGGGTGACGTCATTTGGTCGGTATGACGTCAGGTGAGGTCTGTATGAGGTGATATGGTGTTTTTTACGTGATTTGGGGCATTCTGCGTCATTTGGTGCGCCGGACGTCATTTGGTGCGGGTGACGTCATTTGGTCGGTATGACGTCAGGTGAGGTCTGTATGAGGTGATATGGTGTTTTTTACGTGATTTGGGGCGTTCTGCGTCATTTGGTGCGCCGGACGTCATTTGGTGCGGGTGACGTCATTTGGTCGGTATGACGTCAGGTGAGGTCTGTATGAGGTGATATTTTGTTTTTTACGTGATTTGGGGCGTTCTGCGTCCTTTGGTGCGCCGGACGTCATTTGGTGCGGGTGACGTCATTTGGTTGGTATGACGTCAGGTGAGGTCTGTATGAGGTGATATTTTGTTTTTTACGTGATTTGGGGCGTTCTGCGTCATTTGGTGCGCCGGACGTCATTTGGTGCGGGTGACGTCATTTGGTCGGTATGACGTCAGGTGAGGTCTGTATGAGGTGATATGGTGTTTTTTACGTGATTTGGGGCGTTCTGCGTCATTTGGTGCGCCGGACGTCATTTGGTGCGGGTGACGTCATTTGGTCGGTGTGACGTCAGGTGAGGTCTGTATGAGGTGATATGGTGTTTTTTTCGTGATTTGGGGCGTTCTGCGTCCTTTGGTGCGCCGGACGTCATTTGGTGCGGGTGACGTCATTTGGTCGGTGTGACGTCAGGTGAGGTCTGTATGAGGTCATATGGTGTTTTTTACGTGATTTGGGGCGTTCTGCGTCATTTGGTGCGCCGGACATCATTTGGTGCGGGTGACGTCATTTGGTCGGTTTGACGTCAGGTGAGGTCTGTATGAGGTGATATGGTGTTTTTTACGTGATTTGGGGCGTTCTGCGTCATTTGGTGCGCCGGACGTCATTTGGTGCGGGTGACGTCATTTGGTCGGTTTGACGTCAGGTGAGGTCTGTATGAGGTGATATTTTGTTTTTTACGTGATTTGGGGCGTTCTGCGTCATTTGGTGCGCCGGACGTCATTTGGTGCGGGTGACGTCATTTGGTCGGTATGACGTCAGGTGAGGTCTGTATGAGGTGATATGGTGTTTTTTACGTGATTTGGGGCGTTCTGCGTCGTTTGGTGCGCCGGACGTCATTTGGTGCGGGTGACGTCATTTGGTCGGTGTGACGTCAGGTGAGGTCTGTATGAGGTCATATGGTGTTTTTTTCGTGATTTGGGGCGTTCTGCGTCATTTGGTGCGCCGGACGTCATTTGGTGCGGGTGACGTCATTTGGTCGGTGTGACGTCAGGTGAGGTCTGTATGAGGTGATATGGTGTTTTTTACGTGATTTGGGGCGTTCTGCGTCATTTGGTGCGCCGGACGTCATTTGGTGCGGGTGACGTCATTTGGTCGGTATGACGTCAGGTGAGGTCTGTATGAGGTGATATGGTGTTTTTTACGTGATTTGGGGCGTTCTGCGTCATTTGGTGCGCCGGACGTCATTTGCTGCGGGTGACGTCATTTGGTCGGTATGCCGTCAGGTGAGGTCTGTATGAGGTGATATGGTGTTTTTTACGTGATTTGGGGCGTTCTGCGTCATTTGGTGCGCCGGACGTCATTTGGTGCGGGTGACGTCATTTGGTCGGTATGACGTCAGGTGAGGTCTGTATGAGGTGATATGGTGTTTTTTACGTCATTTGGGGCGTTCTGCGTCATTTGGTGCGCCGGACGTCATTTGGTGCGGGTGACGTCATTTGGTCGGTATGACGTCAGGTGAGGTCTGTATGAGGTCATATGGTGTTTTTTACGTGATTTGGGGCGTTCTGCGTCATTTGGTGCGCCGGACGTCATTTGGTGCGGGTGACGTCATTTGGTCGGTATGACGTCAGGTGAGGTCTGTATGAGGTGATATGGTGTTTTTTACGTGATTTGGGGCGTTCTGCGTCATTTGGTGCGCCGGACGTCATTTGGTGCGGGTGACGTCATTTGGTCGGTATGACGTCAGGTGAGGTCTGTATGAGGTGATATGGTGTTTTTTACGTGATTTGGGGCGTTCTGCGTCATTTGGTGCGCCGGACGTCATTTGGTGCGGGTGACGTCATTTGGTCGGTGTGACGTCAGGTGAGGTCTGTATGAGGTGATATGGTGTTTTTTTCGTGATTTGGGGCGTTCTGCGTCATTTGGTGCGCCGGACGTCATTTGGTGCGGGTGACGTCATTTGGTCGGTGTGACGTCAGGTGAGGTCTGTATGAGGTCATATGGTGTTTTTTACGTGATTTGGGGCGTTCTGCGTCATTTGGTGCGCCGGACGTCATTTGGTGCGGGTGACGTCATTTGGTCGGTATGCCGTCAGGTGAGGTCTGTATGAGGTGATATGGTGTTTTTTACTTGATTTGGGGCGTTCTGCGTCATTTGGTGCGCCGGACGTCATATGGTGCGGGTGACGTCATTTGGTCGGTATGCCGTCAGGTGAGGTCTGTATGAGGTGATATGGTGTTTTTTACGTGATTTGGGGCGTTCTGCGTCATTTGGTGCGCCGGACGTCATTTGGTGCGGGTGACGTCATTTGGTCGGTATGACGTCAGGTGAGGTCTGTATGAGGTGATATGGTGTTTTTTACGTGATTTGGGGCGTTCTGCGTCATTTGGTGCGCCGGACGTCATTTGGTGCGGGTGACGTCATTTGGTCGGTATGCCGTCAGGTGAGGTCTGTATGAGGTGATATGGTGTTTTTTACGTGATTTGGGGCATTCTGCGTCATTTGGTGCGCCGGACGTCATTTGGTGCGGGTGACGTCATTTGGTCGGTATGACGTCAGGTGAGGTCTGTATGAGGTGATATTTTGTTTTTTACGTGATTTGGGGCGTTCTGCGTCATTTGGTGCGCCGGACGTCATTTGGTGCGGGTGACGTCATTTGGTCGGTATGACGTCAGGTGAGGTCTGTATGAGGTGATATGGTGTTTTTTACGTGATTTGGGGCGTTCTGCGTCATTTGGTGCGCCGGACGTCATTTGGTGCGGGTGACGTCATTTGGTCGGTGTGACGTCAGGTGAGGTCTGTATGAGGTGATATGGTGTTTTTTTCGTGATTTGGGGCGTTCTGCGTCATTTGGTGCGCCGGACGTCATTTGGTGCGGGTGACGTCATTTGGTCGGTATGACGTCAGGTGAGGTCTGTATGAGGTCATATGGTGGTTTTTACGTGATTTGGGGCGTTCTGCGTCCTTTGGTGCGCCGGAAGTCATTTGGTGCGGGTGACGTCATTTGGTCGGTATGCCGTCAGGTGAGGTCTGTATGAGGTGATATGGTGTTTTTTACTTGATTTGGGGCGTTCTGCGTCATTTGGTGCGCCGGACGTCATATGGTGCGGGTGACGTCATTTGGTCGGTATGCCGTCAGGTGAGGTCTGTATGAGGTGATATGGTGTTTTTTACGTGATTTGGGGCGTTCTGCGTCATTTGGTGCGCCGGACGTCATTTGGTGCGGGTGACGTCATTTGGTCGGTATGACGTCAGGTGAGGTCTGTATGAGGTGATATGGTGTTTTTTACGTGATTTGGGGCGTTCTGCGTCATTTGGTGCGCCGGACGTCATTTGGTGCGGGTGACGTCATTTGGTCGGTATGCCGTCAGGTGAGGTCTGTATGAGGTGATATGGTGTTTTTTACGTGATTTGGGGCATTCTGCGTCATTTGGTGCGCCGGACGTCATTTGGTGCGGGTGACGTCATTTGGTCGGTATGACGTCAGTTGAGGTCTGTATGAGGTGATATTTTGTTTTTTACGTGATTTGGGGCGTTCTGCGTCATTTGGTGCGCCGGACGTCATTTGGTGCGGGTGACGTCATTTGGTCGGTATGACGTCAGGTGAGGTCTGTATGAGGTGATATGGTGTTTTTTACGTGATTTGGGGCGTTCTGCGTCATTTGGTGCGCCGGACGTCATTTGGTGCGGGTGACGTCATTTGGTCGGTGTGACGTCAGGTGAGGTCTGTATGAGGTCATATGGTGTTTTTTACGTGATTTGGGGCGTTCTGCGTCATTTGGTGCGCCGGACGTCATTTGGTGCGGGTGACGTCATTTGGTCGGTGTGATGTCAGGTGAGGTCTGTATGAGGTGATATGGTGTTTTTTAGGTGATTTGGGGCGTTCTGCGTCATTTGGTGCGCCGGACGTCATTTGGTGCGGGTGACGTCATTTGGTCGGTATGCCGTCAGGTGAGGTCTGTATGAGGTGATATGGTGTTTTTTACTTGATTTGGGGCGTTCTGCGTCATTTGGTGCGCCGGACGTCATATGGTGCGGGTGACGTCATTTGGTCGGTATGCCGTCAGGTGAGGTCTGTATGAGGTGATATGGTGTTTTTTACGTGATTTGGGGCGTTCTGCGTCATTTGGTGCGCCGGACGTCATTTGGTGCGGGTGACGTCATTTGGTCGGTATGACGTCAGGTGAGGTCTGTATGAGGTCATATGGTTTTTTTTACGTGATTTGGGGCGTTCTGCGTCATTTGGTGCGCCGGACGTCATTTGGTGCGGGTGACGTCATTTGGTCGGTATGACGTCAGGTGAGGTCTGTATGAGGTGATATGGTGTTTTTTACGTGATTTGGGGCGTTCTGCGTCATTTGGTGCGCCGGACGTCATTTGGTGCGGGTGACGTCATTTGGTCGGTATGACGTCAGGTGAGGTCTGTATGAGGTCATATGGTGCTTTTTACGTGATTTGGGGCGTTCTGCGTCATTTGGTGCGCCGGACGTCATTTGGTGCGGGTGACGTCATTTGGTCGGTGTGACGTCAGGTGAGGTCTGTATGAGGTGATATGGTGTTTTTTACGTGATTTGGGGCGTTCTGCGTCATTTGGTGCGCCGGACGTCATTTGGTGCGGGTGACGTCATTTGGTCGGTATGACGTCAGGTGAGGTCTGTATGCGGTGATATGGTGTTTTTTACGTGATTTGGGGCGTTCTGCGTCCTTTGGTGCGCAGGACATCATTTGGTGCGGGTGACGTCATTTGGTCGGTGTGACGTCAGGTGAGGTCTGTATGAGGTGATATGGTGTTTTTTACGTGATTTGGGGCGTTCTGCGTCATTTGGTGCGCCGGACGTCATTTGGTGCGGGTGACGTCATTTGGTCGGTATGACGTCAGGTGAGGTCTGTATGAGGTCATATGGGGTTTTTTACGTGATTTGGGGCGTTCTGCGTCCTTTGGTGCGCCGGACGTCATTTGGTGCGGGTGACGTCATTTGGTCGGTATGCCGTCAGGTGAGGTCTGTATGAGGTGATATGGTGTTTTTTACATGATTTGGGGCGTTCTGCGTCATTTGGTGCGCCGGACGTCATTTGGTGCGGGTGACGTCATTTGGTCGGTGTGACGTCAGGTGAGGTCTGTATGAGGTGATATGGTGTTTTTTACGTGATTTGGGGCGTTCTGCGTCGTTTGGTGCGCCGGACGTCATTTGGTGCGGGTGACGTCATTTGGTCGGTATGACGTCAGGTGAGGTCTGTATGCGGTGATATGGTGTTTTTTACGTGATTTGGGGCGTTCTGCATCCTTTGGTGCGCCGGACGTCATTTGGTGCGGGTGACGTCATTTGGTCGGTATGACGTCAGGTGAGGTCTGTATGAGGTCATATGGGGTTTTTTACGTGATTTGGGGCGTTCTGCGTCCTTTGGTGCGCCGGACGTCATTTGGTGCGGGTGACGTCATTTGGTCGGTATGACGTCAGGTGAGGTCTGTATGAGTTGATATGGTGTTTTTTACGTGATTTGGGGCATTCTGCGTCATTTGGTGCGCCGGACGTCATTTGGTGCGGGTGACGTCATTTGGTCGGTATGACGTCAGGTGAGGTCTGTATGAGGTGATATGGTGTTTTTTACGTGATTTGGGGCGTTCTGCGTCATTTGGTGCGCCGGACGTCATTTGGTGCGGGTGACGTCCTTTGGTCGGTGTGACGTCAGGTGAGGTCTGTATGAGGTGATATGGTGTTTTTTAAGTGATTTGGGGCGTTCTGTGTCATTTGGTGCGCAGGACGTCATTTGGTGCGGGTGACGTCATTTGGTCGGTGTGACGTCAGGTGAGGTCTGTATGAGGTGATATGGTGTTTTTTACGTGATTTGGGGCGTTCTGCGTCATTTGGTGCACCGGACGTCATTTGGTGCGGGTGACGTCATTTGGTCGGTATGACGTCAGGTGCGGTCTGTATGCGGTGATATGGTGTTTTTTACGTGATTTGGGGCGTTCTGCGTCATTTGGTGCGCCTGACGTCATTTGGTGCGGGTGACGTCATTTGGTCGGTATGCCGTCAGGTGAGGTCTGTATGAGGTCATATGGTGTTTTTTACGTGATTTGGGGCGTTCTGCGTCATTTGGTGCGCCGGACGTCATTTGGTGCGGGTGACGTCATTTGGTCGGTATGACGTCAGGTGAGGTCTGTATGCGGTGATATGGTGTTTTTTACGTGATTTGGGGCGTTCTGCGTCATTTGGTGCGCCGGACGTCATTTGGTGCGGGTGACGTCATTTGGTCGGTATGCCGTCAGGTGAGGTCTGTATGAGGTGATATGGTGTTTTTTACGTGATTTGGGGCGTTCTGCGTCCTTTGGTGCGCCGGACGTCATTTGGTGCGGGTGACGTCATTTGGTCGGTATGCCGTCAGGTGAGGTCTGTATGAGGTGATATGGTGTTTTTTACGTGATTTGGGGCGTTCTGCGTCATTTGGTGCGCCGGACGTCATTTGGTGCGGGTGACGTCATTTGGTCGGTATGCCGTCAGGTGAGGTCTGTATGAGGTGATATGGTGTTTTTTACGTGATTTGGGGCGTTCTGCGTCGTTTGGTGCGCCGGACGTCATTTGGTGCGGGTGACGTCATTTGGTCGGTATGACGTCAGGTGAGGTCTGTATGAGGTCATATGGTGCTTTTTACGTGATTTGGGGCGTTCTGCGTCATTTGGTGCGCCGGACGTCATTTGGTGCGGGTGACGTCATTTGGTCGGTGTGACGTCAGGTGAGGTCTGTATGAGGTGATATGGTGTTTTTTACATGATTTGGGGCGTTCTGCGTCATTTGGTGCGCCGGACGTCATTTGGTGCGGGTGACGTCATTTGGTCGGTGTGACGTCAGGTGAGGTCTGTATGAGGTGATATGGTGTTTTTTACGTGATTTGGGGCGTTCTGCGTCGTTTGGTGCGCCGGACGTCATTTGGTGCGGGTGACGTCATTTGGTCGGTATGACGTCAGGTGAGGTCTCTATGCGGTGATATGGTGTTTTTTACGTGATTTGGGGCGTTCTGCATCCTTTGGTGCGCCGGACGTCATTTGGTGCGGGTGACGTCATTTGGTCGGTATGACGTCAGGTGAGGTCTGTATGAGGTCATATGGGGTTTTTTACGTGATTTGGGGCGTTCTGCGTCGTTTGGTGCGCCGGACGTCATTTGGTGCGGGTGACGTCATTTGGTCGGTATGACGTCAGGTGAGGTCTGTATGAGTTGATATGGTGTTTTTTACGTGATTTGGGGCATTCTGCGTCATTTGGTGCGCCGGACGTCATTTGGTGCGGGTGACGTCCTTTGGTCGGTGTGACGTCAGGTGAGGTCTGTATGAGGTGATATGGTGTTTTTTAAGTGATTTGGGGCGTTCTGCGTCATTTGGTGCGCAGGACGTCATTTGGTGCGGGTGACGTCATTTGGTCGGTGTGACGTCAGGTGAGGTCTGTATGAGGTGATATGGTGTTTTTTACGTGATTTGGGGCGTTCTGCGTCATTTGGTGCACCGGACGTCATTTGGTGCGGGTGACGTCATTTGGTCGGTATGACGTCAGGTGCGGTCTGTATGCGGTGATATGGTGTTTTTTACGTGATTTGGGGCGTTCTGCGTCATTTGGTGCGCCGGACGTCATTTGGTGCGGGTGACGTCATTTGGTCGGTATGCCGTCAGGTGAGGTCTGTATGAGGTCATATGGTGTTTTTTACGTGATTTGGGGCGTTCTGCGTCATTTGGTGCGCCGGACGTCATTTGGTGCGGGTGACGTCATTTGGTCGGTATGACGTCAGGTGAGGTCTGTATGCGGTGATATGGTGTTTTTTACGTGATTTGGGGCGTTCTGCGTCATTTGGTGCGCCGGACGTCATTTGGTGCGGGTGACGTCATTTGGTCGGTATGACGTCAGGTGAGGTCTGTATGAGGTGATATGGTGTTTTTTACGTGATTTGGGGCGTTCTGCGTCATTTGGTGCGCCGGACGTCATTTGGTGCGGGTGACGTCATTTGGTCGGTATGACGTCAGGTGAGGTCTGTATGAGTTGATATGGTGTTTTTTATGTGATTTGGGGCGTTCTGCGTCATTTGGTGCGCCGGACGTCATTTGGTGCGGGTGACGTCATTTGGTCGGTATGACGTCCGGTGAGGTCTGTATGAGGTGATATGGTGTTTTTTACGTGATTTGGGGCGTTCTGCGTCATTTGGTGCGCCGGACGTCATTTGGTGCGGGTGACGTCATTTGGTCGGTATGACGTCAGGTGAGGTCTGTATGAGGTGATATGGTGTTTTTTACGTGATTTGGGGCGTTCTGCGTCATTTGGTGCGCCGGACGTCATTTGGTGCGGGTGACGTCATTTGGTCGGTGTGACGTCAGGTGAGGTCTGTATGAGGTGATATGGTGTTTTTTACGAGATTTGGGGCGTTCTGCGTCATTTGGTGCGCCGGACGTCATTTGGTGCGGGTGACGTCATTTGGTCGGTATGACGTCAGGTGAGGTCTGTATGAGGTGATATGGTGTTTTTTACGTGATTTGGGGCGTTCTGCGTCATTTGGTGCGCCGGACGTCATTTGGTGCGGGTGACGTCATTTGGTCGGTATGACGTCAGGTGAGGTCTGTATGAGTTGATATGGTGTTTTTTATGTGATTTGGGGCGTTCTGCGTCATTTGGTGCGCCGGACGTCATTTGGTGCGGGTGACGTCATTTGGTCGGTATGACGTCCGGTGAGGTCTGTATGAGGTGATATGGTGTTTTTTACGTGATTTGGGGCGTTCTGCGTCATTTGGTGCGCTGGACGTCATTTGGTGCGGGTGACGTCCTTTGGTCGGTGTGACGTCAGGTGAGGTCTGTATGAGGTGATATGGTGTTTTTTAAGTGATTTGGGGCGTTCTGCGTCATTTGGTGCGCCGGACGTCATTTGGTGCGGGTGACGTCATTTGGTCGGTGTGACGTCAGGTGAGGTCTGTATGAGGTGATATGGTGTTTTTTACGAGATTTGGGGCGTTCTGCGTCATTTGGTGCGCCGGACGTCATTTGGTGCGGGTGACGTCATTTGGTCGGTATGACGTCAGGTGAGGTCTGTATGAGGTGATATGGTGTTTTTTACGTGATTTGGGGCGTTCTGCGTCATTTGGTGCGCCGGACGTCATTTGGTGCGGGTGACGTCATTTGGTCGGTATGACGTCAGGTGAGGTCTGTATGAGGTGATATGGTGTTTTTTACGTGATTTGGGGCGTTCTGCGTCATTTGGTGCGCCGGACGTCATTTGGTGCGGGTGACGTCATTTGGTCGGTATGCCGTCAGGTGAGGTCTGTATGAGGTCATATGGGGTTTTTTACGTGATTTGGGGCGTTCTGCGTCATTTGGTGCGCCGGACGTCATTTGGTGCGGGTGACGTCATTTGGTCGGTATGACGTCAGGTGAGGTCTGTATGAGGTGATATGGTGTTTTTTACGTGATTTGGGGCGTTCTGCGTCATTTGGTGCGCCGGACGTCATTTGGTGCGGGTGACGTCCTTTGGTCGGTGTGACGTCAGGTGAGGTCTGTATGAGGTGATATGGTGTTTTTTAAGTGATTTGGGGCGTTCTGCGTCATTTGGTGCGCCGGACGTCATTTGGTGCGGGTGACGTCATTTGGTCGGTGTGACGTCAGGTGAGGTCTGTATGAGGTGATATGGTGTTTTTTACGTGATTTGGGGCGTTCTGCGTCATTTGGTGCGCCGGACGTCATTTGGTGCGGGTGACGTCATTTGGTCGGTATGACGTCAGGTGAGGTCTGTATGAGTTGATATGGTGTTTTTTATGTGATTTGGGGCGTTCTGCGTCATTTGGTGCGCCGGACGTCATTTGGTGCGGGTGACGTCATTTGGTCGGTATGACGTCCGGTGAGGTCTGTATGAGGTGATATGGTGTTTTTTACGTGATTTGGGGCGTTCTGCGTCATTTGGTGCGCCGGACGTCATTTGGTGCGGGTGACGTCCTTTGGTCGGTGTGACGTCAGGTGAGGTCTGTATGAGGTGATATGGTGTTTTTTAAGTGATTTGGGGCGTTCTGCGTCATTTGGTGCGCCGGACGTCATTTGGTGCGGGTGACGTCATTTGGTCGGTGTGACGTCAGGTGAGGTCTGTATGAGGTGATATGGTGTTTTTTACGAGATTTGGGGCGTTCTGCGTCATTTGGTGCGCCGGACGTCATTTGGTGCGGGTGACGTCATTTCGTCGGTATGACGTCAGGTGAGGTCTGTATGAGGTGATATGGTGTTTTTTACGTGATTTGGGGCGTTCTGCGTCATTTGGTGCGCCGGACGTCATTTGGTGCGGGTGACGTCATTTGGTCGGTATGACGTCAGGTGAGGTCTGTATGAGGTGATATGGTGTTTTTTACGTGATTTGGGGCGTTCTGCGTCATTTGGTGCGCCGGACGTCATTTGGTGCGGGTGACGTCATTTGGTCGGTATGCCGTCAGGTGAGGTCTGTATGAGGTCATATGGGGTTTTTTACGTGATTTGGGGCGTTCTGCGTCATTTGGTGCGCCGGACGTCATTTGGTGCGGGTGACGTCATTTGGTCGGTATGACGTCAGGTGAGGTCTGTATGAGGTGATATGGTGTTTTTTACGTGATTTGGGGCGTTCTGCGTCATTTGGTGCGCCGGACGTCATTTGGTGCGGGTGACGTCCTTTGGTCGGTGTGACGTCAGGTGAGGTCTGTATGAGGTGATATGGTGTTTTTTAAGTGATTTGGGGCGTTCTGCGTCATTTGGTGCGCCGGACGTCATTTGGTGCGGGTGACGTCATTTGGTCGGTGTGACGTCAGGTGAGGTCTGTATGAGGTGATATGGTGTTTTTTACGTGATTTGGGGCGTTCTGCGTCATTTGGTGCGCCGGACGTCATTTGGTGCGGGTGACGTCATTTGGTCGGTATGACGTCAGGTGCGGTCTGTATGCGGTGATATGGTGTTTTTTAAGTGATTTGGGGCGTTCTGCGTCATTTGGTGTGCCGGACGTCATTTGGTGCGGGTGACGTCATTTGGTCGGTATGACGTCAGGTGAGGTCTGTATGAGGTGATATGGTGTTTTTTACGTGATTTGGGGCGTTCTGCGTCGTTTGGTGCGCCGGACGTCATTTGGTGCGTGTGACGTCATTTGGTCGGTATGACGTCAGGTGAGGTCTGTATGAGGTGATATGGTGTTTTTTACGTGATTTGGGGCGTTCTGCGTCATTTGGTGCGCCGGACGTCATTTGGTGCGGGTGACGTCATTTGGTCGGTATGCCGTCAGGTGAGGTCTGTATGAGGTGATATGGTGTTTTTTACGTGATTTGGGGCGTTCTGCGTCATTTGGTGCGCCGGACGTCATTTGGTGCGCCGGACGTCATTTGGTCGGTATGACGTCAGGTGAGGTCTGTATGAGTTGATATGGTGTTTTTTATGTGATTTGGGGCGTTCTGCGTCATTTGGTGCGCCGGACGTCATTTGGTGCGGGTGACGTCATTTGGTCGGTATGACGTCAGGTGAGGTCTGTATGAGGTGATATGGTGTTTTTTACGTGATTTGGGGCGTTCTGCGTCATTTGGTGCGCCGGACGTCATTTGGTGCGGGTGACGTCCTTTGGTCGGTGTGACGTCAGGTGAGGTCTGTATGAGGTGATATGGTGTTTTTTACGTGATTTGGGGCGTTCTGCGTCATTTGGTGCGCCGGACGTCATTTGGTGCGGGTGACGTCATTTGGTCGGTGTGACGTCAGGTGAGGTCTGTATGCGGTGATATGGTGTTTTTTACGAGATTTGGGGCGTTCTGCGTCATTTGGTGCGCCGGACGTCATTTGGTGCGGGTGACGTCCTTTGGTCGGTGTGACGTCAGGTGAGGTCTGTATGAGGTGATATGGTGTTTTTTAAGTGATTTGGGGCGTTCTGCGTCATTTGGTGCGCCGGACGTCATTTGGTGCGGGTGACGTCATTTGGTCGGTGTGACGTCAGGTGAGGTCTGTATGCGGTGATATGGTGTTTTTTACGAGATTTGGGGCGTTCTGCGTCATTTGGTGCGCCGGACGTCATTTGGTGCAGGTGACGTCATTTGGTCGGTATGACGTCAGGTGCGGTCTGTACGCGGTGATATGGTGTTTTTTACGTGATTTGGGGCGTTCTGCGTCATTTGGTGCGCCGGACGTCATTTGGTGCGGGTGACGTCATTTGGTCGGTATGACGTCAGGTGAGGTCTGTATGAGGTGATATGGTGTTTTTTACGTGATTTGGGGCGTTCTGCGTCGTTTGGTGCGCCGGACGTCATTTGGTGCGGGTGACGTCATTTGGTCGGTATGACGTCAGGTGAGGTCTGTATGAGGTCATATGGTGTTTTTTACGTGATTTGGGGCGTTCTGCGTCATTTGGTGCGCCTGACGTCATTTGGTGCGGGTGACGTCATTTGGTCGGTATGCCGTCAGGTGAGGTCTGTATGAGGTGATATGGTGTTTTTTACGTGATTTGGGGCGTTCTGTGTCATTTGGTGCGCCGGACGTCATTTGGTGCGGGTGACGTCATTTTTTTCGGTATGACGTCAGGTGAGGTCTGTAAGAGGAGATACGGTGTCTTTTACGTGATTTGGGGCGTTCTGCGTCATTTGGTGCGCCGGACGTCATTTGGTGCGGGTGACGTCATTTGGTCTGTATGACGTCAGGTGAGGTCTGAATGAGGTGATATGGTGTTTTTTACGTGATTTGGGGCGTTCTGCGTCATTTGGTGCGCCGGACGTCATTTGGTGCGGGTGACGTCATTTGGTCGGTATGCCGTCAGGTGAAGTCTGTATGAGGTGATATGGTGTTTTTTACGTGATTTGGGGCGTTCTGCGTCATTTGGTGCGCCGGACGTCATTTGGTGCGGGTGACGTCATTTGGTCGGTATGCCGTCAGGTGAGGTCTGTATGAGGTGATATGGTGTTTTTTACGTGATTTGGGGCGTTCTGCGTCATTTGGTGCGCCGGACGTCATTTGGTGCGGGTGACGTCATTTGGTCGGTATGACGTCAGGTGAGGTCGGTATGAGGTGATATGGTGTTTTTTACGTGATTTGGGGCGTTCTGCGTCATTTGGTGCGCCGGACGTCATTTGGTGCGGGTGACGTCCTTTGGTCGGTGTGACGTCAGGTGAGGTCTGTATGAGGTGATATGGTGTTTTTTAAGTGATTTGGGGCGTTCTGCGTCATTTGGTGCGCCGGACGTCATTTGGTGCGGGTGACGTCATTTGGTCGGTGTGACGTCAGGTGAGGTCTGTATGAGGTGATATGGTGTTTTTTACGAGATTTGGGGCGTTCTGCGTCATTTGGTGCGCCGGACGTCATTTGGTGCGGGTGACGTCCTTTGGTCGGTGTGACGTCAGGTGAGGTCTGTATGAGGTGATATGGTGTTTTTTAAGTGATTTGGGGCGTTCTGCGTCATTTGGTGCGCCGGACGTCATTTGGTGCGGGTGACGTCATTTGGTCGGTGTGACGTCAGGTGAGGTCTGTATGAGGTGATATGGTGTTTTTTACGAGATTTGGGGCGTTCTGCGTCATTTGGTGCGCCGGACGTCATTTGGTGCAGGTGACGTCATTTGGTCGGTATGACGTCAGGTGCGGTCTGTATGCGGTGATATGGTGTTTTTTACGTGATTTGGGGCGTTCTGTGTCATTTGGTGCGCCGGACGTCATTTGGTGCGGGTGACGTCATTTTTTTCGGTATGACGTCAGGTGAGGTCTGTAAGAGGAGATACGGTGTCTTTTACGTGATTTGGGGCGTTCTGCGTCATTTGGTGCGCCGGACGTCATTTGGTGCGGGTGACGTCATTTGGTCTGTATGACGTCAGGTGAGGTCTGAATGAGGTGATATGGTGTTTTTTACGTGATTTGGGGCGTTCTGCGTCATTTGGTGCGCCGGACGTCATTTGGTGCGGGTGACGTCATTTGGTCGGTATGCCGTCAGGTGAAGTCTGTATGAGGTGATATGGTGTTTTTTACGTGATTTGGGGCGTTCTGCGTCATTTGGTGCGCCGGACGTCATTTGGTGCGGGTGACGTCATTTGGTCGGTATGCCGTCAGGTGAGGTCTGTATGAGGTGATATGGTGTTTTTTACGTGATTTGGGGCGTTCTGCGTCATTTGGTGCGCCGGACGTCATTTGGTGCGGGTGACGTCATTTGGTCGGTATGACGTCAGGTGAGGTCGGTATGAGGTGATATGGTGTTTTTTACGTGATTTGGGGCGTTCTGCGTCATTTGGTGCGCCGGACGTCATTTGGTGCGGGTGACGTCCTTTGGTCGGTGTGACGTCAGGTGAGGTCTGTATGAGGTGATATGGTGTTTTTTAAGTGATTTGGGGCGTTCTGCGTCATTTGGTGCGCCGGACGTCATTTGGTGCGGGTGACGTCATTTGGTCGGTGTGACGTCAGGTGAGGTCTGTATGAGGTGATATGGTGTTTTTTACGAGATTTGGGGCGTTCTGCGTCATTTGGTGCGCCGGACGTCATTTGGTGCAGGTGACGTCATTTGGTCGGTATGACGTCAGGTGCGGTCTGTATGCGGTGATATGGTGTTTTTTACGTGATTTGGGGCGTTCTGCGTCATTTGGTGCGCCGGACGTCATTTGGTGCGGGTGACGTCATTTGGTCGGTATGACGTCAGGTGAGGTCTGTATGAGGTCATATGGTGTTTTTTACGTGATTTGGGGCGTTCTGCGTCGTTTGGTGCGCCGGACGTCATTTGGTGCGGGTGACGTCATTTGGTCGGTGTGACGTCAGGTGAGGTCTGTATGAGGTGATATGGTGTTTTTTACGTGATTTGGGGCGTTCTGCGTCATTTGGTGCGCCTGACGTCATTTGGTGCGGGTGACGTCATTTGGTCGGTATGCCGTCAGGTGAGGTCTGTATGAGGTGATATGGTGTTTTTTACGTGATTTGGGGCGTTCTGTGTCATTTGGTGCGCCGGACGTCATTTGGTGCGGGTGACGTCATTTTTTTCGGTATGACGTCAGGTGAGGTCTGTAAGAGGAGATACGGTGTCTTTTACGTGATTTGGGGCGTTCTGCGTCTTTTGGTGCGCCGGACGTCATTTGGTGCGGGTGACGTCATTTGGTCGGTATGACGTCAGGTGAGGTCTGTATGAGGTGATATGGTGTTTTTTACGTGATTTGGGGCGTTCTGCGTCATTTGGTGCGCCGGACGTCATTTGGTGCGGGTGACGTCATTTGGTCGGTATGACGTCAGGTGAGGTCTGTATGAGGTGATATGGTGTTTTTTACGTGATTTGGGGCGTTCTGCGTCATTTGGTGCGCCGGACGTCATTTGGTGTGGGTGACGTCATTTGGTCGGTATGCCGTCAGGTGAAGTCTGTATGAGGTGATATGGTGTTTTTTACGTGATTTGGGTCGTTCTGCGTCATTTGGTGCGCCGGACGTCATTTGGTGCGGGTGACGTCATTTGGTCGGTATGACGTCAGGTGAGGTCTGTATGAGGTCATATGGTGTTTTTTACGTGATTTGGGGCGTTCTGCGTCATTTGGTGCGCCGGACGTCATTTGGTGCGGGTGACGTCATTTGGTCGGTATGCCGTCAGGTGAGGTCTGTATGAGGTGATATGGTGTTTTTTACGTGATTTGGGGCGTTCTGCGTCATTTGGTGCGCCGAACGTCATTTGGTGCGGGTGACGTCATTTGGTCGGTATGCCGTCAGGTGAGGTCTGTATGAGGTGATATGGTGTTTTTTACGTGATTTGGGGCGTTCTGCGTCATTTGGTGCGCCGGACGTCATTTGGTGCGGGTGACGTCATTTGGTCGGTATGACGTCAGGTGAGGTCTGTATGAGGTCATATGGTGCTTTTTACGTGATTTGGGGCGTTCTGCGTCATTTGGTGCGCCGGACGTCATTTGGTGCGGGTGACGTCATTTGGTCGGTATGACGTCAGGTGAGGTCTGTATGAGGTCATATGGGGTTTTTTACGTGATTTGGGGCGTTCTGCGTCCTTTGGTGCGCCGGACGTCATTTGGTGCGGGTGACGTCATTTGGTCGGTATGCCGTCAGGTGAGGTCTGTATGAGGTGATATGGTGTTTTTTACGTCATTTGGGGCGTTCTGCGTCATTTGGTGCGCCGGACGTCATATGGTGCGGGTGACGTCATTTGGTCGGTATGCCGTCAGGTGAGGTCTGTATGAGGTGATATGGTGTTTTTTACGTGATTTGGGGCGTTCTGCGTCATTTGGTGCGCCGGACGTCATTTGGTGCGTGTGACGTCATTTGGTCGGTATGACGTCAGGTGAGGTCTGTATGAGGTCATATGGTGTTTTTTACGTGATTTGGGGCGTTCTGCGTCCTTTGGTGCGCCGGACGTCATTTGGTGCGGGTGACGTCATTTGGTCGGTATGCCGTCAGGTGAGGTCTGTATGAGGTGATATGGTGTTTTTTACGTGATTTGGGGCGTTCTGCGTCATTTGGTGCGCCGGACGTCATTTGGTGCGGGTGACGTCATTTGGTCGGTATGACGTCAGGTGAGGTCTGTATGAGGTCATATGGTGTTTTTTACGTGATTTGGGGCGTTCTGCGTCCTTTGGTGCGCCGGACGTCATTTGGTGCGGGTGACGTCATTTGGTCGGTATGCCGTCAGGTGAGGTCTGTATGAGGTGATATGGTGTTTTTTACGTGATTTGGGGCGTTCTGCGTCATTTGGTGCGCCGGACGTCATTTGGTGCGGGTGACGTCATTTGGTCGGTATGACGTCAGGTGAGGTCTGTATGAGGTGATATGGGGATTTTTACGTGATTTGGGGCGTTCTGCGTCATTTGGTGCGCCGGACGTCATTTGGTGCGGGTGACGTCATTTGGTCGGTATGCCGTCAGGTGAGGTCTGTATGAGGTCATATGGGGTTTTTTACGTGATTTGGGGCGTTCTGCGTCATTTGGTGCGCCGGACGTCATTTGGTGCGGGTGACGTCATTTGGTCGGTATGACGTCAGGTGAGGTCTGTATGAGGTGATATGGTGTTTTTTACGTGATTTGGGGCGTTCTGCGTCATTTGGTGCGCCGGACGTCATTTGGTGCGGGTGACGTCCTTTGGTCGGTGTGACGTCAGGTGAGGTCTGTATGAGGTGATATGGTGTTTTTTAAGTGATTTGGGGCGTTCTGCGTCATTTGGTGCGCCGGACGTCATTTGGTGCGGGTGACGTCATTTGGTCGGTGTGACGTCAGGTGAGGTCTGTATGAGGTGATATGGTGTTTTTTACGTGATTTGGGGCGTTCTGCGTCATTTGGTGCGCCGGACGTCATTTGGTGCGGGTGACGTCATTTGGTCGGTATGACGTCAGGTGCGGTCTGTATGCGGTGATATGGTGTTTTTTACGTGATTTGGGGCGTTCTGCGTCATTTGGTGTGCCGGACGTCATTTGGTGCGGGTGACGTCATTTGGTCGGTATGACGTCAGGTGAGGTCTGTATGAGGTGATATGGTGTTTTTTACGTGATTTGGGGCGTTCTGCGTCGTTTGGTGCGCCGGACGTCATTTGGTGCGTGTGACGTCATTTGGTCGGTATGACGTCAGGTGAGGTCTGTATGAGGTGATATGGTGTTTTTTACGTGATTTGGGGCGTTCTGCGTCATTTGGTGCGCCGGACGTCATTTGGTGCGGGTGACGTCATTTGGTCGGTATGCCGTCAGGTGAGGTCTGTATGAGGTGATATGGTGTTTTTTACGTGATTTGGGGCGTTCTGCGTCATTTGGTGCGCCGGACGTCATTTGGTGCGCCGGACGTCATTTGGTCGGTATGACGTCAGGTGAGGTCTGTATGAGTTGATATGGTGTTTTTTATGTGATTTGGGGCGTTCTGCGTCATTTGGTGCGCCGGACGTCATTTGGTGCGGGTGACGTCATTTGGTCGGTATGACGTCAGGTGAGGTCTGTATGAGGTGATATGGTGTTTTTTACGTGATTTGGGGCGTTCTGCGTCATTTGGTGCGCCGGACGTCATTTGGTGCGGGTGACGTCCTTTGGTCGGTGTGACGTCAGGTGAGGTCTGTATGAGGTGATATGGTGTTTTTTACGTGATTTGGGGCGTTCTGCGTCATTTGGTGCGCCGGACGTCATTTGGTGCGGGTGACGTCATTTGGTCGGTGTGACGTCAGGTGAGGTCTGTATGCGGTGATATGGTGTTTTTTACGAGATTTGGGGCGTTCTGCGTCATTTGGTGCGCCGGACGTCATTTGGTGCGGGTGACGTCCTTTGGTCGGTGTGACGTCAGGTGAGGTCTGTATGAGGTGATATGGTGTTTTTTAAGTGATTTGGGGCGTTCTGCGTCATTTGGTGCGCCGGACGTCATTTGGTGCGGGTGACGTCATTTGGTCGGTGTGACGTCAGGTGAGGTCTGTATGCGGTGATATGGTGTTTTTTACGAGATTTGGGGCGTTCTGCGTCATTTGGTGCGCCGGACGTCATTTGGTGCAGGTGACGTCATTTGGTCGGTATGACGTCAGGTGCGGTCTGTACGCGGTGATATGGTGTTTTTTACGTGATTTGGGGCGTTCTGCGTCATTTGGTGCGCCGGACGTCATTTGGTGCGGGTGACGTCATTTGGTCGGTATGACGTCAGGTGAGGTCTGTATGAGGTGATATGGTGTTTTTTACGTGATTTGGGGCGTTCTGCGTCGTTTGGTGCGCCGGACGTCATTTGGTGCGGGTGACGTCATTTGGTCGGTATGACGTCAGGTGAGGTCTGTATGAGGTCATATGGTGTTTTTTACGTGATTTGGGGCGTTCTGCGTCATTTGGTGCGCCTGACGTCATTTGGTGCGGGTGACGTCATTTGGTCGGTATGCCGTCAGGTGAGGTCTGTATGAGGTGATATGGTGTTTTTTACGTGATTTGGGGCGTTCTGTGTCATTTGGTGCGCCGGACGTCATTTGGTGCGGGTGACGTCATTTTTTTCGGTATGACGTCAGGTGAGGTCTGTAAGAGGAGATACGGTGTCTTTTACGTGATTTGGGGCGTTCTGCGTCATTTGGTGCGCCGGACGTCATTTGGTGCGGGTGACGTCATTTGGTCTGTATGACGTCAGGTGAGGTCTGAATGAGGTGATATGGTGTTTTTTACGTGATTTGGGGCGTTCTGCGTCATTTGGTGCGCCGGACGTCATTTGGTGCGGGTGACGTCATTTGGTCGGTATGCCGTCAGGTGAAGTCTGTATGAGGTGATATGGTGTTTTTTACGTGATTTGGGGCGTTCTGCGTCATTTGGTGCGCCGGACGTCATTTGGTGCGGGTGACGTCATTTGGTCGGTATGCCGTCAGGTGAGGTCTGTATGAGGTGATATGGTGTTTTTTACGTGATTTGGGGCGTTCTGCGTCATTTGGTGCGCCGGACGTCATTTGGTGCGGGTGACGTCATTTGGTCGGTATGACGTCAGGTGAGGTCGGTATGAGGTGATATGGTGTTTTTTACGTGATTTGGGGCGTTCTGCGTCATTTGGTGCGCCGGACGTCATTTGGTGCGGGTGACGTCCTTTGGTCGGTGTGACGTCAGGTGAGGTCTGTATGAGGTGATATGGTGTTTTTTAAGTGATTTGGGGCGTTCTGCGTCATTTGGTGCGCCGGACGTCATTTGGTGCGGGTGACGTCATTTGGTCGGTGTGACGTCAGGTGAGGTCTGTATGAGGTGATATGGTGTTTTTTACGAGATTTGGGGCGTTCTGCGTCATTTGGTGCGCCGGACGTCATTTGGTGCAGGTGACGTCATTTGGTCGGTATGACGTCAGGTGCGGTCTGTATGCGGTGATATGGTGTTTTTTACGTGATTTGGGGCGTTCTGCGTCATTTGGTGCGCCGGACGTCATTTGGTGCGGGTGACGTCATTTGGTCGGTATGACGTCAGGTGAGGTCTGTATGAGGTCATATGGTGTTTTTTACGTGATTTGGGGCGTTCTGCGTCGTTTGGTGCGCCGGACGTCATTTGGTGCGGGTGACGTCATTTGGTCGGTGTGACGTCAGGTGAGGTCTGTATGAGGTGATATGGTGTTTTTTACGTGATTTGGGGCGTTCTGCGTCATTTGGTGCGCCTGACGTCATTTGGTGCGGGTGACGTCATTTGGTCGGTATGCCGTCAGGTGAGGTCTGTATGAGGTGATATGGTGTTTTTTACGTGATTTGGGGCGTTCTGTGTCATTTGGTGCGCCGGACGTCATTTGGTGCGGGTGACGTCATTTTTTTCGGTATGACGTCAGGTGAGGTCTGTAAGAGGAGATACGGTGTCTTTTACGTGATTTGGGGCGTTCTGCGTCTTTTGGTGCGCCGGACGTCATTTGGTGCGGGTGACGTCATTTGGTCGGTATGACGTCAGGTGAGGTCTGTATGAGGTGATATGGTGTTTTTTACGTGATTTGGGGCGTTCTGCGTCATTTGGTGCGCCGGACGTCATTTGGTGCGGGTGACGTCATTTGGTCGGTATGACGTCAGGTGAGGTCTGTATGAGGTGATATGGTGTTTTTTACGTGATTTGGGGCGTTCTGCGTCATTTGGTGCGCCGGACGTCATTTGGTGTGGGTGACGTCATTTGGTCGGTATGCCGTCAGGTGAAGTCTGTATGAGGTGATATGGTGTTTTTTACGTGATTTGGGTCGTTCTGCGTCATTTGGTGCGCCGGACGTCATTTGGTGCGGGTGACGTCATTTGGTCGGTATGACGTCAGGTGAGGTCTGTATGAGGTCATATGGTGTTTTTTACGTGATTTGGGGCGTTCTGCGTCATTTGGTGCGCCGGACGTCATTTGGTGCGGGTGACGTCATTTGGTCGGTATGCCGTCAGGTGAGGTCTGTATGAGGTGATATGGTGTTTTTTACGTGATTTGGGGCGTTCTGCGTCATTTGGTGCGCCGAACGTCATTTGGTGCGGGTGACGTCATTTGGTCGGTATGCCGTCAGGTGAGGTCTGTATGAGGTGATATGGTGTTTTTTACGTGATTTGGGGCGTTCTGCGTCATTTGGTGCGCCGGACGTCATTTGGTGCGGGTGACGTCATTTGGTCGGTATGACGTCAGGTGAGGTCTGTATGAGGTCATATGGTGCTTTTTACGTGATTTGGGGCGTTCTGCGTCATTTGGTGCGCCGGACGTCATTTGGTGCGGGTGACGTCATTTGGTCGGTATGACGTCAGGTGAGGTCTGTATGAGGTCATATGGGGTTTTTTACGTGATTTGGGGCGTTCTGCGTCCTTTGGTGCGCCGGACGTCATTTGGTGCGGGTGACGTCATTTGGTCGGTATGCCGTCAGGTGAGGTCTGTATGAGGTGATATGGTGTTTTTTACGTCATTTGGGGCGTTCTGCGTCATTTGGTGCGCCGGACGTCATATGGTGCGGGTGACGTCATTTGGTCGGTATGCCGTCAGGTGAGGTCTGTATGAGGTGATATGGTGTTTTTTACGTGATTTGGGGCGTTCTGCGTCATTTGGTGCGCCGGACGTCATTTGGTGCGTGTGACGTCATTTGGTCGGTATGACGTCAGGTGAGGTCTGTATGAGGTCATATGGTGTTTTTTACGTGATTTGGGGCGTTCTGCGTCCTTTGGTGCGCCGGACGTCATTTGGTGCGGGTGACGTCATTTGGTCGGTATGCCGTCAGGTGAGGTCTGTATGAGGTGATATGGTGTTTTTTACGTGATTTGGGGCGTTCTGCGTCATTTGGTGCGCCGGACGTCATTTGGTGCGGGTGACGTCATTTGGTCGGTATGACGTCAGGTGAGGTCTGTATGAGGTCATATGGTGTTTTTTACGTGATTTGGGGCGTTCTGCGTCCTTTGGTGCGCCGGACGTCATTTGGTGCGGGTGACGTCATTTGGTCGTATGCCGTCAGGTGAGGTCTGTATGAGGTGATATGGTGTTTTTTACGTGATTTGGGGCGTTCTGCGTCATTTGGTGCGCCGGACGTCATTTGTGCGGGGTGACGTCATTTGGTCGGTATGACGTCAGGTGAGGTCTGTATGAGGTGATATGGGGATTTTTACGTGATTTGGGGCGTTCTGCGTCATTTGGTGCGCCGGACGTCATTTGGTGCGGGTGACGTCATTTGGTCGGTATGACGTCAGGTGAGGTCTGTATGAGTTGACAAGGTGTTTTTTATGTGATTTGGGGCGTTCTGCGTCATTGGTGCGCCGGACGTCATTTGATGAGGGTGACGTCATTTGGTCGGTATGACGTCAGGTGAGGTCTGTATGAGGTGATATGGTGTTTTTTACGTGATTTGGGCGTCTGCGTCATTTGGTGCGCCGGACGTCATTTGGTGCGGGTGACGTCCTTTGGTCGGTGTGCGTCAGGTGAGGTCTGTATGAGGTGATATGGTGTTTTTTAAGTGATTTGGGGCGTTCTGCGTCATTTGGTGCGCCGGACGTCATTTGGTGCGGGTGACGTCATTTGGTCGGTGTGACGTAAGGTGAGGTCTGTATGAGGTGATATGGTGTTTTTTACGTGATTTGGGGCGTTCTGCGTCCTTTGGTGCGCCGGACGTCATTTGGTGCGGGTGACGTCATTTGGTCGGTATGCCGTCAGGTGAGGTCTGTATGAGGTGATATGGTGTTTTTTACGTGATTTGGGGCGTTCTGCGTCATTTGGTGCGCCGGACGTCATTTGGTGCGGGTGACGTCATTTGGTCGGTATGACGTCAGGTGAGGTCTGTATGAGGTCATATGGTGTTTTTTACGTGATTTGGGGCGTTCTGCGTCCTTTGGTGCGCCGGACGTCATTTGGTGCGGGTGACGTCATTTGGTCGGTATGCCGTCAGGTGAGGTCTGTATGAGGTGATATGGTGTTTTTTACGTGATTTGGGGCGTTCTGCGTCATTTGGTGCGCCGGACGTCATTTGGTGCGGGTGACGTCATTTGGTCGGTATGACGTCAGGTGAGGTCTGTATGAGGTGATATGGGGATTTTTACGTGATTTGGGGCGTTCTGCGTCATTTGGTGCGCCGGACGTCATTTGGTGCGGGTGACGTCATTTGGTCGGTATGACGTCAGGTGAGGTCTGTATGAGTTGACAAGGTGTTTTTTATGTGATTTGGGGCGTTCTGCGTCATTTGGTGCGCCGGACGTCATTTGATGAGGGTGACGTCATTTGGTCGGTATGACGTCAGGTGAGGTCTGTATGAGGTGATATGGTGTTTTTTACGTGATTTGGGGCGTTCTGCGTCATTTGGTGCGCCGGACGTCATTTGGTGCGGGTGACGTCTTTGGTCGGTGTGCCGTCAGGTGAGGTCTGTATGAGGTGATATGGTGTTTTTAAGTGATTTGGGGCGTTCTGCGTCATTTGGTGCGCCGGACGTCATTTGGTGCGGGTGACGTCATTTGGTCGGTGTGACGTAAGGTGAGGTCTGTATGAGGTGATATGGTGTTTTTTACGTGATTTGGGGCGTTCTGCGTCATTTGGTGCGCCGGACGTCATTTGGTGCGGGTGACGTCATTGGTCGGTATGACGTCAGGTGCGGTCTGTATGCGGTGATATGGTGTTTTTACGTGATTTGGGCATTCTGCGTCATTTGGTGCGCCGGACGTCATTTGGTGCGGGTGACGTCATTTGGTCGGTATGACGTCAGGTGAGGTCTGTATGAGGTGATATGGTGTTTTTTTACGTGATTTGGGGCGTTCTGCGTCCTTTGGTGCGCCGGACGTCATTTGGTGCGGGTGACGTCATTTGGTCGGTATGACGTCAGGTGAGGTCTGTATGAGGTCATATGGTGCTTTTTACGTGATTTGGGAGTTCTGCGTCGTTTGGTGCGCCGGACGTCATTTGGTGCGGGTGACGTCATTTGGTCGGTATGCCGTCAGGTGAGGTCTGTATGCGGTGATATGGTGTTTTTTACGTGATTTGGGGCGTTCTGTGTCATTTGGTGCACCGGACGTCATTTGGTGCGGGTGACGTCATTTGGTCGGTATGACGTCAGGTGAGGTCTGTAAGAGGAGATACGGTGTTTTTTACGTGATTTGGGGCGTTCTGCGTCATTTGGTGCGCCGGACGTCATTTGGTGCGGGTGACGTCATTTGGTCGGTATGACGTCAGGTGAGGTCTGTATGAGGTGATATGGTGTTTTTTACGTGATTTGGGCGTTTTGCGTCATTTGGTGCGCCGGACGTCATTTGGTGCGGGTGACGTCATTTGGTCGGTATGCCGTCAGGTGAGGTCTGTATGAGGTGATATGGTGTTTTTTACGTGATTTGGGGCGTTCTGCGTCCTTTGGTGCGCCGACGTCATTTGGTGCGGGTGACGTCATTGGTCGGTATGCCGTCAGGTGAAGTCTGTATGAGGTGATATGGTGTTTTTTACGTGATTTGGGGCGTTCTGCGTCATTTGGTGCGCCGGACGTCATTTGGTGCGGG